>NC_092756.1:68065719-68304451 GCF_047496795.1 Chiloscyllium punctatum | reverse complement strand
GGGTGATAAGTGGGGGGGGTGATGAGTGGGGAGAGGGGGGAGTGATGAGTGGGGAGGGGGGAGAGGGAGGGGGGTGATGAGTGGGGAGGGGGGGAGAGGGGAGGGGGGTGATGAGTGGGGAGGGGGGAAGAGGGGAGGGGGTGATGAGTGGGGAGAGGGGAGGGGGGTGATGAGTGGGGAGGGGGGTGATGAGTGGGGAGGGGGGAGAGGGGAGGGGGTGATGAGTGGGGAGGGGGGTGATGAGTGGGGAGGGGGGGAGAGGGGAGGGGGGTGATGAGTGGGGAGAGGGGGAGAGGGGAGGGGGTGGGGAGGGGGGGAGAGGGGAGGGGGGCGATGAGTGGGGAGAGGGGAGGGGGTGGGGAGGGGGTTGATGAGTGGGGAGGGGGGAGAGGGGAGGGGGGTGATGAGTGGGGAGAGGAGAGGGGGAAGAGGGGAGGGGGTGATGAGTGGGGAGGTGGCGGGAGGGGGGTGATGAGTGGGGAGGGGGTAGAGGGGAGGGGGTGATGAAAGGGGAGGGGGGGTGATGAGTGGGGAGGGGGTAGAGGGGAGGGTGGTGATGAGAGGGGAGGGGGGTGATGAGTGGGGAGGGGGGGAGGGGGGTGATGAGTGGGGAGGCGGGAGAGGGGAGGGGGGTGATGAGTGGGGAGGGGGAAGAGGGGTGGGGGGTGATGAGTGGGGAGGGGGGAGAGGGGAGGGGGGTGATGAGTGGGGAGAGGGGAGGGGTGTGATGAGAGGGGGAAGAGGGGAGGGGGGTGATGAGAGGGGAGGGGGGGTGATGAGTGGGGAGAGGAGAGGGGGAAGAGGCGAGGGGGTTGATGTGTGGGGAGAGGAGAGGGGGGTGATGAGGGGGGATAGGGGAGTGGGGTGATGAGTGGGGAGGGGGAGAGGGGAGGGTGTGATGAGTGGGGAGGGGGAGAGGGGAGGGTGTGATGAGTGGGGAGGGGGAGAGGGAAGGGTGTGATGATTGGGGAGGGGGAGAGGGGAGGGTGTGATGAGTGGGGGAGGGGGGGGGAGGGGGGGAGGGGGGAGAGGGGAGGGTTGTGATGAGTGGGGAAGGGGGAGAGGGGAGGGTGTGATGAGTGGGGAGGGGGAGAGGGGAGGGTGTGATGAGTGGGGAGGGGGAGAGGGGAGGGTGGTGATGAGTGGGGAGGGACGAGAGCAGAGCGGGGTGATGAGTGGGGAGGGGAGGGGGCTGTTGAGTAGGGAGGGGGAGAGGGGAGATGAGTGGGGAGAGGGGAGGGGGTGATGAGAGGGTAGGGGGTGATGAGGGGGGGTGATGTGAGGGGAGGGGTTGGGGGGGTGAAGAGAGTGTAAACGCAGTGGGTGCAGAGAGGGACTGGGCTTGATGGAAATGGGGTGAGTGTGAGAAATGGGCAGGCGAAGGTGACAAGGGGTAGAAAGAGGGATGAGAGGGTTGGGGGATGGGTGGGTAGTGAAGGGAGGTGTGAGTAAAATGGTGGGGAGAGGGAAAATGGAGTAGAGAGGGAAAGGTTGGTGAGAGGGATGAGAGAAGGAGGTGAGAGGGTTGAGGAGCTTTTGGGACGGAAGTGAAGGGAGGTAGAGCAAAATGAGACTGCAAAAGGTCAGGAGTGGGAAAATGGGGGGCATGGGTGCATAAGGAGCAGGATGGGGGGGGCGTGGGGAGGGCATGAGATGAGAGTTGAGAGGTAGTGGGATGAGGGGGGACGGTGTAGGATGAGGTGTGGGATGGGGAGGTGAATTGTGGGTGGGGAGGGAGCAGGATAGGTTGGGAGGGAGTGGGATGAGGGGAGGTTTGGAGGGGGAGCGGGATTGCGGGGAGGGAGTAGTTTGGGGTGAAATGGGGAGAGAGCAGGATGAGGAGGAAGACAATGGGATGAGAAGTAGGTGAGGTCAGAGCGGGATGGGGGCGTATGGTGTGGGGTGCAAGTGAGATTGGGAGGGGAGCAGGATGGGATGGGTGGGGAGGGAGTGGGATGCAAGGATGGGTGGGAGGGAGCGAGATGAAGGTTGCATTTAGGATTACATTACACTATAACATTGACAGAACTCTCCTTCAAAAGTACTTAATTGGCATTGAAGAGCTTTGGTGTGTCCTAGGATTATGAAATGTTCTATGGAATTGCAGGTTTTTATTTGTTCAAGAAATCTTTCTTGCTCTTTTGTGCTTTTAGCAATACAACTGATTCTGATGTAAGTGCCTTGCAGTTGTTTGCAACAATGAAGGCGATGGAAGATCAGGTGGTTGAGGAGGAGGTTAACTTCCAGGATGAAGAGGTACGGTAACATTAGCTGCAGTATCTGAGATTGTTTCCATAACAGTGTATCGTGGCACAAACATGTGAAAGCTCTCTTTGTATTTCTGTTTGCTAAATATACTATTAACAAAAACAAAAATACAAGAGCAAAATAATGTGAATGCTGAAAGTCTGGAAATAATAATGAAGAATGCTGGAAATACTTAGAAGTCAAGAAGCATTAATGGAGAGAGAGAGAGAGTTAACATTTCGGGTCGAAGAGACAGTAATGGATCTTAGTTTGCTGTTAATCACAAAGTTAGGTCGGAATGTGAGAGCACAAAAAGGTGATAGAAATAGGCAGCTTAAGTGAGTGGACAAAAACAGCAGATTTAAACAGACTTTCTTTGACAAATTCCAAAACATCCTTGCAAGCAAGTTAGCTGATGCAGTTGGTTAGAGTTTAACTAATTTGGCTGGGGATTGGAATAATAGAATTATGTAGTACAGAAAATCAAGTATGAAGTTAGCAAAAGTGACACTAAATCCACACTTGTCCCATTTTTCAGCAATAGAATATTATGGCATTTGAAGTTTTTAACCATGAACTTTTCAAAGGTTGTGAGGTTACACCTCTTAACTACCCTGCCAAGCACTGCATTCCAGACCCCACCACTGTCTGGTGAAAACATCTTTCCTTAGATCTCTTCTAAATCTCACTTTAAAATTATGTTCCCTTGCTATTTGACCATTCGGTTAAAAGGATCAGCTGCATTCTGTTCACCATGTCCCATTCAATTTTATACAGCTCTATCAGGTTTCCCTCTCAACCTTCTCTACTCCAGCATTCAGGTAAATCTCCTTTGCACCTCCTCCAATGCAATCATATGCTTCATTTAGTGGGGAGACTAAAATTGCAGTGGTACTCCAGCTGTAGTCTAACCAAAGTCTTATGCAACTCCAGTATAACTTCCCTGTTTTTATAATCTATGTCTTGACTGATTTAAAGGCAAGTTGTTAATTACCTTTTTACCTTGGCCTGCCACTTTCAGGGATTTATGGACAAGCCTTCCAACAGTCACCGATCTGACCAATATATCCTCCTGTAACCCCCTTAAAGCCTTCTCTTTCACGGTTAACCACCCAGCTGATTTTTGTGCCAATCGCAAACCTACTTATCATTCCCCCCATACTCTCATCATTCCCCTTGTATTCTCATCTACATTGTTTATATATATCAAGAACAATCAGGGATCCAGCACTAATCTCTTCAGTATGCTACTGGACACTGACCTTCTGTCATACAAACAATCTTTTACCACCACCCTCTGTTTCCTGCCACTAAGCCAATTTTTGATCCAATGTGGAAAAAGTGAGGACTACAGATGCTGGGGATCAGAGCTGAAAATGTGTTGCTGGAAAAGCGCAGCAGGTCAGGCAGCATCCAAGGAGCAGGAGAATCGACGTTTCGGGCATGAACCCTTCTTCAGGAATGAGGAAAGTGTGTCCAGCAGGCTCAGATAAAAGGTAGGGAGGAGGGACTTGGGGGAGGGGCGTTGGAAATGCGATAGGTGGAAGGAGGTTAAGGTGAGGGTGATAGGCCGGAGTGAAGATGGGGGCGGAGAGGTCAGGAAGGAGATTGCAGGTTAGGAAGGTGGTGCTGAGTTCAAGGGATTTGACTGAGACAAGGTGGGGGGAGGGGAAATGAGGAAACTGGAGAAATCTGAGTTCATCCCTTGTGGTTGGAGGGTTCCCAGGCGGAAGATGAGGCGTTCTTCCTCCAACTGTCGTGTTGCTATGGCCTGGCGATGGAGGAGTCCAAGGACCTGCATGTCCTTGATGGAGTGGGAGGGGGAGTTGAAGTGTTGAGCTACAGTGAAGATGAGAACTGCCTCCACGACGCCAGGAAGACCATCGCCGACAGATTTGTGGCCTCCGCGGCTATTGAGAATAACACCGTTTCTGTCGTTGCCACAGCCACTTTCGCCCCCAGTGACATCACTAACCTGTACGACCACCCCGCCGCATGTGTCTCCGCCCCCACGCCGATCTCTGTCACCATGCCTAGCTCCGCCCCCACGCCGAACTCCGTCACCACGCCTAACCCCGCCCTCACGCCGATCTCTGTCACCACGCCTAACCCCGCCCCACGCCGATCTCCGTCCCCGCCCCAATGCCCAACCCCGTCCACATGCCGATCTCCGTCCCCGGCCCCACACCCAACCCCGCCCCCACTCCCAGCTCCAGCCCCACACCAAGCTCTAGCTCCCAGTCCTGCCGTGTTTTCACCATCCCTATAGAACTATCCCTGTCTGAGGATGAAAGATCAGTCCTCAGCAGAGGCCTCACTTTCATTCCCCTACGCTCCTGGATTAACAAGTTCAACACGCGGCGTGACCTCGAACAATTCTTCCGCCGCCTTCGCCTCGCACCTACTTCTTCAACCAGGATTCCCATCCACCCTCTGACGACCCCTTCTCCCGCCTGCAACACACCCCATCCACCTGGACATTGTGCTGGCCTCTTACCTGCCCTCGATCTCTTCATAGCCAACTGCCGTCGCAACACTCACCGTCTCAACTTCTCCACCCCTCTCACTCACTCCAACCTCTCACCCTCGGAACATGCAGCCCTCCACTCCCTCCGTTCCAACCCCAACCTCACTATCAAACCTGCAGACAAGGGAGGCGCAGTAGTAGTTTGGCGCACCGACCTTTACACCGCTGAGGCTAAACGCCAGCTCACGGACACCTCCTCCCCATGACCCCACCTCCCACCACCAAACCATCATCTCCCGGACCATTCACAACCTCATCACCTCAGGGGATCTCCCATCCACCGCCTCCAACCTCATAGTCCCACAACCCCGCACCGCCCGTTTCTACCTCCTGCCCAAAATCCACAAACCTGACTGCCCCGGCCGACCCATTGTCTCAGCCTGTTCCTGCCCCACCGAACTCATCTCTGCATACCTTGACACGATCCTGTCCCCCTTAGTCCAAGAACTCCCCAGCTACGTTCGGGACACCACCCACGCCCTCCACCTCCTCCATGATTTTCGCTTCCCCGGTACCCAACACCTTATCTTCACCATGGACATCCAGTCCCTGTACACCTCCATCCCCCATCACGAAGGACTCAAAGCCCTCCGCTTCTTCCTTTCCCGCTGTACCAACCAGTACCCTTCCACTGACACCCTCCTTCGACTGACTGAACTGGTCCTCACCCTCAACAACTTCTCTTTCCAATCCTCCCACTTCCTCCAAACCAAAGGAGTAGCCATGGGCACCCACATGGGCCCCAGCTAGGCCTGCCTCTTCGTAGGATATGTGGAACAGTCCATCTTCCGCAGCTACACTGGCACTACCCCCCACCTTTTCCTCCGGTACATCGATGACTGTATCGGCGCTGCCTCGTGCTCCCACGAGGAGGTTGAACAGTTCATCCACTTTACTAACACCTTCCACCCCGACCTCAAATTTACCTGGACCGACTCAGACTCCTCCCTCCCCTTCCTAGACCTTTCCATTTCTATCTCGGGCGACCGTATCAATACGGACATTTACTATAAACCGACCGACTCCCACAGCTACCTAGACTACACCTCCTCCCACCCTACCCCCTGTAAAAACACTATCTCGTATTCCCAATTCCTTCGTCTCCGCCGCATCTGCTCCCAGGAGGACCAGTTCCAATACCGTGCAACCCAGATGGCCTCCTCCTTCAAAGACCGCAATAGCCCCCCAGACGTGATCGACGATGCCCTCCACCCCATCTTCTCCACTTCCCGCTCCTCCGCCCTTGAGCCCTGCCCCTCCAACAGCCACCAGGACAGAACCCGACTGGTCCTCACCTACCACCCCACCAACCTCCATATACAGCGTATCATCCGCCGTCATTTCTGCCACCTCCAAACGGACCCCACCACCATGGATATATTTCCCTCCCCTCCCCTATCAATGTTCCGAAAAGACCACTCCCTCCGTGACTCCCTCGTCAGGTCCACACCTCCCACCAACCCAACCTCCAATCCCGGCACCTTCCCCTGCAACCGCAAGAAATGCAAAACTTGCGCCCACAACTCCCCCCCTTACTTCCCTCCAAGGCCCCAAGGGATCCTTCCATATCCGCCACAAATTCACCTGCACCTCCACACACATAATTTGTTGCATCCACTGCACCCGATGTGGCCTCCTCTATATTAGGGAGACAGGCCGCCTACTTGCGGAACGTTTCAGAGAACACCTCTGGGACACCCAGACCAACCAACCCAACCACCCTGTGGCTCAACACTTCAACTCCCCCTCCCACTCCATCAAGGACATGCAGGTCCTTGGACTCCTCCATCGCCAGACCATAGCAACACGATGGTTGGAGGAAGAACGCCTCACCTTCCGCCTAGGAACCCTCCAACCACAAGGGATGAACTCAGATTTCTCCAGTTTCCTCATTTCCCCTCCCCCCACCTTGTCTCAGTCAAATCCCTTGAACTCAGCACCACCTTCCTAACCTGCAATCTCCTTCCTGACCTCCCCGCTCCACCCCCACTCCGGCCTATCACCCTCACCTTGACCTCCTTCCACCTATCGCATTTCCAACGTCCCTCCCCCAAGTCCCTCCTGCCTACCTTTTATCTGAGCCTGCTGGACACACTTTCCTCATTCCTGAAGAAGGGTTCATGCCCGAAACGTCGATTCTCCTGCTCCTTGGATGCTGCCTGACCTGCTGCACATTTCCAGCAATACATTTTCAGTTTTGATCCAATGTGCCAAGTTACCCTGGATCCCCTGTGCTTTTACCTCCTTTATCCATTTCAGATGCGGGACCTTGTCTAAAAGCTTTGATGAAGTCTGTACAAAACAAAGAACCTGAATTGTGCTACCATCATCTACACATTTGTAATATTTGAAATATTCAACCAGATTTGTTAGACATGAGCTCCTTTGATGAATCATGCTGGCTATTCCTGATCAAACGTTATTTCTCTAAATAAAGAACTCTTCTTCAGAATTTTCTCCAGTAGTTTACCTGTAAGACTCACTGATCTGTAATGCCTTTTTTAAAATCTTAACCACCATTCTTGAAAAGTCTGCTGTCCTCATTAGCTGTACCTTGCTTTTGTACTGTAATTATGATTGTACGGGTCAGTAAATTTGCATGAAAATCCGTGATGTGGTAAACAGCGAGGGGAAAAGCCTTAGACTATAGTACAGACAAGACCAAACTCCCTCAAAATATGTCAGTGAGAGCCTTAACCCTAACTTTTTCTAATGTAAAGGCGGTGTTCCAGGTGGAATTCAATTCATCAAACTACTAAGCTTTAAGCAAGACACACTTTATTCTTAGACTACAGTTAAAATATAGACAAAATAAAATAAAATTGGCTTAACTGTAACTCTATCAATAAACTTAAAAAAATATATGTATTATTTGCTACTGATTAGTTGTTCCAGTGTAGCAGCCTCTTAAACATCCTTGGCAAAAGCAAGTAGAAAGAAAACCTCAAATACAAACTCAGCAGTAAGGAGAGAGCACAAGTTTTTGCTGAGACAGAGAGAGAAAGCTGTGTCTTCTTCCAGAATTCCAGCCTCACCAATTAAAAGCAAAATCTACAAACCCCTGGTCTATGTGAGTTTGAATGCATTTGTTCATTCTTCTTTTGTCTAATTAAAAAAAAGCTAGCTACACTGTTGTGTGCAGAGTTCCAGGTTTAAAACACTTGCTTTCAAGAGAACCCAGACAGAACATCTTGTCACAATAGGCTAATGTAGAAAAGCTGGTAGATGGCCTGAACAAAAGAAATGGAATTTAATTCTGAAGTGATACATTTTGGTAGGAATAAATAGGGAAGGAGCACACATTAAATGATAAGATCATAGAATGTACAGAGGATGAAAGAGACCTTGGTGTGTCATGTCCATAGGTTCTTAAATGTAGCAGGTCAGGTGGAATCAGGTAGTTAAGAAGACATACGTGATACATAACTTTATTAGTGAAGGTATTGAAGACTAGAGCAAAGAGAGTATGATGGAGCTGCATATAATTCATTAGGCCACAGCTGGAGTACTACAGCTTAGACTAGATTCCCTACAGTGTGGAAACAGGCCCTTTGGCCCAACAAGTCCACACTGACCCTCCGAAGAGTAACCCACCCAGACCAATTCCCTCTGACTAATGCATTTAACACTATGGGCGATTTAGAATGGCCAATCCATTTGACCTGCACATCTTTGGACTGTGGGAGGAAACCCACACAGACACGATGAGAATGTGCAAACTCCACACAGACAGTCACCTGAGGCTGGATAGATGGGGTAGATGTGGCTAAGATGTTTCCCCCGGTTGAGGAACTGTTCAAAAATAAGTGTGATGTCACTTTAGATCTGAGATGAGGAGAATTTTCTTTTACTCGGAGGATGATGAACCTTTGGAATTTTCTAGCACAGAGTGCTGTGGAAGCTTGGTATTTGAGTACAAGAGGTAAGGAAAGATTTCTGGTTACCATTGACTTAAGGTTATGGGGTGGTTAGAAGGTATTGAAGCATTTGATTAGTCATAATTGTCTTAAATGGTGGAGCTGGCCTGATGGGTTGAATGGTCTATTCCTGTTCCTATGTTTGACTTAGATATAAAGGGGGAACAGATGGCAATGGTACGCAGTAGAAATTGTAGGACTGAGTAGTTAATAAACTATCTTCGCAAGGAAAGGTCTCTTTGTCACTGTCTCACTAGCTGGCTTGGATCCAAATTGACAAACAATCCCACTGTGTTAAATATGATGAAATAACTTGTGTGATACTGTAACCTCAACCACACTTCTGCATCACCAATGGCTCCACACTCCTGTTTCCTTCACTGACGTCCTAAAATCTTCTGTGTGGGGAATCCAAGGTGGTGGCGTCCTGTAAGGATTGTGTTTGCTGGGCATCGAGCTGGAACCTGTTCCGTACACTTTACTGTGAGTAAAAATTCAGTTAAAGGAGCTGGAAACCTGGAAAAAATTGACTTACATTTGTCCTTGCAGCTGGAGAATGCTGAAAAAAGGAGGAAGCTCGCCCATTGGTGGGGCCACAGCCCAGCCCACTGATGCAGCGGGTTTGCTTACTTACCAGACTCTGGTTGAGGAGCAGGCCAGATGTTGCGAGGTCCTGGGGAGGCAGATCCAGGATAAAGAATCTAAGAGAAGCTGGCTCCTGTATCTACTATACTGCAAGACCTGGGAAAAAAGACTGATGAGCTGGAGCACCGGGCTGCAGCGGTAGAGGCAGAGACTGACTCCTCCAAGAGCCAGATTGAAGCCCTGTTGGATATGGTAGATGATCTCAAACAGGGGCAGAAGAAAGAATTTCCGTGTTGTTGGCTTACCAAAGAGGACGGAAGGTGATCAGCAGGTGGAGTTCTTTGAGAAGCGATTCTCTGAATTCCATGGTTTAAAGGCTGAGAAGGGAGGATAACAATCGAAAGAGTTCACCAGAGTGAGGCATGAAAGCTAGATGTGAACCAGCACCCACGCCCTGTCCTGGTGAGGTTCCATCGTTATGACGACAAGCAGAGGTCACGCAAGTCTCTAGAACCCAAAGGAGGGACCTAAGGGTGTTGGTATGTGGTGACTCCAGGGTCATGTTTTTCAAGATTTCTTGGCAGCAGTGGTCCTGAAAAGGAAGTACTACGATGGTGCAAGAGGAGATTCAGAGAGCTTGGGATCCAGTATTCTTTAAGATATCCAGCAGTGCTTTGGATCAATCATTAAGGATCCATACATTGGTTCAACAGGCTAGAGAAAGCAAAGAACTTTGTGGACGTGTTAACTCAAATGGCCGAATAGGCATAGAGGACAGAGCTGTTTGGGTTTGTTCTTCTTTAAAAAGGGCTTGGTGGAGTCTCTTTTCTTGTAATAAGTTGTGTAAAATGATGTCCGGGATGGATAGAGTATTTATCCTTGATTTCTAAGTTATTTTAAGGGATGGGTGACATATTTATGTTTAGTCTACTTGTCTATTGTACTAACCTTGCTCTTGGTGTTTTTTTTCTACCGGGTGGTCAGTGTATGTGGCGCACCTACATAAATGCCAGAACAGGATTGATTTTTTTCTGACCTCTGCAGCACATCTGGGCTCAGTGATATCATGTACTATTGGCAATATCACTGTTTCTGATCAAGACCCAGTGTACTTAATGGTTAAGAATAAGGATACAGTGGAAGGCGACTGGACCCTTCCATCCTCAAGGATAGCAGGTTTATTGAATATTTTTCTACTGAGTTCAGAGCTATTTTTGATATTAATTCAGGCTCAGCCAGTAGCCCATCCATTCTCTGGGAAAGAGCTAAAGCCTATGCAAGGGTGGGGGGGTGGTTTGGTTATCTCCTATTCGGCCAGTAAGAAGTGGCAGGCAGGTGAGCAGCAACTGAATGGCAGGGCACCGGGTCCTGATGGGCTCCCAGTGAGTTCTATAAGGAATTTATAAGTATGTTGTCAGGGCCGATGCTTAGTGTGTTTACAGACTCAAGCATTAAGGCTAGAAACTGTATTGGTGAGGACTGCGGCAAGAGGATCATTATACAAAACCTCCACCCACCTGATGAAGGTCTTTCCCAGGCTAAATTGCTTCAAATTATGAAAAAGATATGGCCACTCGACCCCATCAAATGCCTTATCCGCATCTGAAGAGATCACCAATTCCTGTACCGATCGCTGTTGACATACTTGGATCATCTCCTGGCATCATCCGTCGATCTGTAACCTCTTATGAACCCCGTCTGGTCCACCTTAATGATGGAGGGCTGTACAGTTTCTAGCCTTAATGCTTGAGTCTTAGGATTTTGAAGCAAACATTCAGAAATGAAATGGACCTATAGAAAGCACAGTCCTCCAGGGCCTTCCCTTTTTTAAGAATGAGAGAGATGTTGGGAGGAGGCCTTGACTATGTGAGTCTGTAAACACACTAAGCATCGGCCCTGACAACATACTTATAAATTCTTTATAGAACTCACTGGGGAGCCCATCAGGACCCAGCCCCTTGCCATTCTGACAAACTTTCAACTTAAGTTTTGGGAAGAGTACCTGGACATAGAAGCTGTAATTTTCAAAAGCAACATAACGGTATTAGCAGACCCATAATCCGTACAAATCAGAACATTATCCCCTAATTGATTACAATAACAACTTGAGTTCAGTGCAATTCGATAATAATATTAATTTCACCAATTCCATTTTTGTTCTCTTCTAGGAGTCTTTCTTCCAGGACATTGACCTCTTACAGAAACATGGCATTGTAAGTACAGTAAACTGACACCATATTTGAATTTGAATCCAGATTGTACTCCCCTTTTTTATTTAGTGACTTAGCTTCCTCATCGAATCACAGTTAATGTAGCATTTTTTGGAAAATGTCTCATGTACCCCAAGCAATATGATAAATTTCAGGGATATTTCAAAATGAGTTTATCCTTAAAAGCTGAAATTGCTGTAGCCCAAACAGCTATCAAAGATCTTTTGTAAGTGTTGACTTTGTTTCTTTCGAAGGTGAAGTGGAAAATTAAAGATTCTGATTGTGCTTTCAAGAGACATTCTAGTTTTGAATTCCACTGCTTCCTTTTTCATCTTGCTTTTTTCAGCTATGTTGTCATGAGAGAGAATGGGCAATCTGTTCCCATGTGGTAAAAACAATGACTGCAGATGCTGGAAAGCAAATACTGGATTAGTGGTGCTGGAAGAGCACAGCAGTTCAGGCAGCATCCAACGAGCAGCGAAATCGACGTTTCGGGCAAAAGCCCTTCATCAGGCTTTTTATTCCTGATGAAGGGCTTTTGCCCGAAACGTCGATTTCGCTGCTCGTTGGATGCTGCCTGAACTGCTGTGCTCTTCCAGCACCACTAATCCAGTAATCTGTTCTCATGTACTGAAGGAGCATTCTGTATTGGTGACTATATGGTGTATAAGTGCAGCCTGAAATGGAGATCAATCTGTTATCTCTTCCATTGCATTATATTCCCTCGTGAGGTAACATACTGCAGATTGCCAGCTATTCCTCCAATCATGGCTGAAATGAGGGAGTTTCTTCAAATGAAAACAATTAGAATGCAAGATTGCTTAATTCTGTAATCTCTCATGTAATGGAAGCTGTAGTGATTGTATCAAGGTCAGCCAGGTGGATCTCTAAGTATATGAGTACCCTGATCGAGGCTGTTAACCTGGTCCAACCATGGAGCCCTGCCTGATAGATGTAAGCAGGAATGTCAGGATTTGAGGTTTCTCATTTCCCTGAAAACTAGTTGAACGGTTTGGGGCCTGGCTTTGCTGCTCCTCTTCCTTGTAAAATTGGTGTTTCTCTGTATACAGCTGTTAATGTTAATTGTTTTGTAAACTGTGAATTGTTTAATAAAATTTTTAAAGAATAAGCAGGAATGTCAGAGTTTCTCTTTATTCTGAGAACTAGCTCAAGGAAGCCAAACCAGTGTGAAGTTCTATGATTTAGACTTTGTTGTCAAGTCCAGGAGTATAGTGGAAAGTGTACAATGTCACCATATATGGTGCCATTGGTACATGTAAATAGAGGATGACTTGGTGACAAGATACTGGCCTCTCTGAAGTTATCCCAAAGGTTGTTGACAAGGCCAGCCCATTGCCTTTGAGAAGATTATGGTAGCTTTCTTTTTGAACCACTGTCGTCCACCTAATGTACGTATACTTACCAACAGGAAAGGAAGAGTAATATTTTTCCAAGTTAGGGTTGTGTGCTTTGGAGAGAACTTTCAGGTGATGGTGTTCCCATGTGCCTGCTACCCTTGTCTTTCTAG
This sequence comes from Chiloscyllium punctatum, assembly GCF_047496795.1. NCBI lineage: Eukaryota > Metazoa > Chordata > Chondrichthyes > Orectolobiformes > Hemiscylliidae > Chiloscyllium > Chiloscyllium punctatum. The sequence goes on along the minus strand of NC_092756.1, from coordinate 68,291,437 downwards.
ATAGTGGTGGTGGCAAGGTTTGAAGGAAACTTGTTGAGTTATTGTATTGATAGACACACTGTTGCACCTCTGCTTTATTGGTGGAAAGAATGGTTGTTTAAGGTGGTGGATGTTGTATTAATCAAGCACATGACATTGTCTTTGATATATTGAAATTAGAGTATTACTGGAGGCAGGTTCGTAATGCTAAAGGAAAATATTACATCAAACTCCTTGCTTGTGTCTTACAGATAGAGGAAAGGCTTTAGAGAATTGCGAACTGGGTTTCTCACAGCAGAATCCTGCTCTTATAGCCACACTAATCATGTGGCTGGACCAGTTAAATTTCTGGCCAGTTTGAACCCCAAGATATTGATGGTGGTGATTCACCACTTATTGTCATTGTGTCTCCGAGAAAGAGGAGAGGACCAGGTGAAGTGAGCATGGTGTGCTTTAAGATATGAGCAGTTGAAAATGCAACAAAATGCTGCAATTGTCATCAGACACTTCTGATCTTGCATTTGAGGGCCTCTGGCTGAGATGATTGATCTCCAAGAGTCAAACCCAACTTTTTGTGTGCTAGGTATGACTAGGTAGTCGTGTTCTTTTCTTGATTTGCATTGACCCCACTTTTGCTGAGGCTCTTTGATACCATACTCGGTCAAATGTGGCACATCAAGAAGTAGTCACTCTTGCCCCATCTCTAGAATGATGCCTGGGATGGAGGGCCTATCTTATGAGCAAACACTAAACAGGTTAGGACTCTATTCATGACAGGTGGTCCCATTGAAATGTATAAAATTTCTAAGGGCCTTGCCAGGGTAAATGCTGAGAGGATGTTTTCCCTCATGGAAGAGTTGAGGACTGGAGGGCATAATTTTAGAATAAAGGGATCTCCATTTACGACTGATATGAAGAAGAATTTCTTCCCTCAAGAGGATTAAGAGTCTTTGGAATTCTTTGATACAGACTGCTGTGGAGGCAGAGTCCTTGTGTATATTTAAGAATGAGATAGATTTTGATCAGTAAGGAAATCAAGGGTTACAGGGAAAACACACGTAAAGTGGGTTTAAGGAATGTCAGATCAGCTGTGATCCTTAGAATGGTGTAGCAGGCTGAAAGGGCTGAGGGCCTATGCCCATTCCTATTTCTTATGGTCGAAGGTTCAGCTTTTCTGTCCGTGTTCAGACTGAAGCTATAATGAGATCTGGATCCATATGCCATAGTGGAATCCAAACTGAGCACTGTGAGCAGGTTATTGCTATTTAAAGGCAGGTTATTAGTGTTTAAATAGAAACAAAGTTAACATTTCTAGTCCGATATGATTGAATCCCATTTAATGATTCTATGAGTTGAACAGGCTGTTGAATTAGGAGGTATAAATTCAGCCTGGGATCATAGCTAGGGAGGAAAATTGGAATCCGTGAATGAGGATGTGAAGTATATGGCAGAAGCCAAAAATGAAATTGCAGTCCATCCAAACTAAATATTAAGCAAGGCGGCTGGAAGAATCGAGATCATGAAAGGGTCGAAATAGGTTGCGGTGAGGTAACTCTAGATTGAGTTTGACCCCACATTTGCAGATGCTGATGCAAAGAAACATTGAATGAGGGGAAAAAAAAATCAGGTGAAGCACGATTCTTTGCAGGACTCGAGATACTTGTGCCTGGTTGAGAAAAGGAGTCTGCTGCTTGGATGCTGCCTGACCAGCTGTGCTCTTCCAACATCACACTTTTCGATTCTGATTTCCAGCATCTGCAGTCTTCACTTTCTCCTGGTCAAGAAGAGGAGCCAAATGAGGGCAGTCCTACACAGCTGAGATTTTGCAGAATGATGATGTAGTTGTCCATGCCAAAAGTTGCATGGAGGTGGTTATGATATTCAATTGTCTCAGAAAAAGACCACACAGAAATTGCATGAATTGAGAATTCGGACTGTTCACTCATATTGCGTGAACGTGTTTGTTTCCTGTGCTTCAAACTTAGCCTCATGTGTCTTTAGCTTGTGTTGTCTTTTGTACAGAATGATGTTCTTTCTTCTGAGATAATGATTCAGAAACCTAATAGTGCCTTTCTTATAGAATGCAGCTGATATTAAGAAAATGAAAACTGTTGGAATCTGCACAGTGAAGGGGATTCAGATGACAACACGAAGGGCACTTTGCAACATCAAGGGACTTTCTGAGGCCAAGGTGGACAAAATCAAGGAAGCAGCGAACAAGCTCATAGTAAGGATAATTTAGTGATGTAAATAAACTCTGACTGTTCAAACCTGATAGAGTCCCAGTTTAGGCATAATTCAGGTCCAACTGCTCTATGTCAATGTTCATGCTGCTCAAGCTCCTTTTCATCTAACCCTATCAGAGTATCCTTCTGTTCCATTCTCCTTCATAGTCAGAAGTCTCAAGATACCAGGTTATAGTCCATCAGGTTTACTTCACCTGACAAAGGAGCAGTGCTCTGAAAGTATATGATTTGAAACAAACCTGTTGGACTATTACCTGGTGTTGTGTGACTTCTGACTTTGTCCACCCCAGTCCAACACTCCACACCATGGCTACCATGTTCCCTCAGGTCCTTCCTTTTAAACATTTTTATGCAATTCGCTTCAATTATTTTCTGTGATAGTGAGTTCAACATTCTAACCACTCTAGTAAAGATGATCATCCTAAATTCTGTATTGGATTGTTTAGTGAATATTTGTTTATTCATAGCCACTAGACCTGATCTCACGTATAAGTAGAAACATCTCTCTGTCTACTATATCAAATCTTTTCCTCATCTAAAAGACCTGTACCCAGTCACTCCTCAACATTCATTCTTCTCAGGAATGAATCCAGCCTTTAGCTGCTTCCTTTTTATAATATGGAATCCAGAATTATTCATGGCACTCTCTATGGCGTTGTTGTGGAACTGAACTAATAATCCAAAGGACAAGGCTAATGCTTGGGGATGGGGAGGGGGGGAGCGCATGGATTCAAATGCCATCATGGTAGCTGGTAGAATTTAAAATAATAAACCTTGAATGTGAAGTTTTTCAGTACAGTAAGACCTCACTTAACTCACCCTGTTTAAAGTGATTTTGGGCCATTTCCTTGAATTCAGCTCAACACCCACCAGTCTTGCCTCTCCCCTGCCTTTATATCTATGTTAAAGACTTCAGTCCAAATTTGTAGATGGTTAAAAATTTGGAAGAATTGTAGACCACAAGAAGGGTAATGTAGAACCTCCAAAAGGCATGGAAATTGGTGGTGTGGGCAGAGAGATTGCAGTTGAACTTTATTGCAGAAAATGTGAGGTAATTTACTTTTATGGGAGGATCAAAGGAAGACAGTATAAAATAAAGTACATAATTCTAAAGTGAAGCAGGAGCAAAGCGACCTGTGTATAATCCATTAAAGGTGACTGGACGGGTTGGGGGCATGGTTCATAGGATCCCTACAGTGCGGAAACAGGCCCTTCAGCTTAACAAGTCCACGCTGACCCTCTGAAGAGTAACCCATACTGACCCATTCCCCATTAATGTACATTTACCCCTGACTAACACACCCCTGAACACGATGAGCAATTTAGCACAGCCAATTCACCTAAGCTGCGCATGTTTGAATTGTGGGAGGAAACTAGAGCATCCGGAGGAAACCCACGCAGACTCTGGGAGAATGTGCAAACTCCATATAGACAGTCACCAGAGGCTGGAATCGAACCTGGGTCCCTGGTGCTGTGAGACAGCAGTGCTAACCACTAAGCCACCGTGCTGCCACAGTTAAGAGTGTGCTGTATCCTCAGCTTTATTTAGAGGGATATAAGATACAACAGCAAGGAATATACATTATCTTTTGTAATATACACTACCTTGGCTTCAGCTGGATCCAGTTCTGTGAGCTGTACCTTTGGGAGAACGTGAAGGCATTTGTGAGAGCACACGAAAAATTCACAAGAATAGATTCAGAGTTAAAGAATTTTAGTTATGAAGCTAGTTCGGAGAATCTGGATTTATTTTCCTTGGAAGAGGAGATATGTAGGTATTCAAAATCCTGAGTGGTCTGAGAGAGTAAATAGAGAAGAGATATTCTCAACTCATGAAAGGATTGACAATGAGAGTGCACAGTTTTTAAAAGTACTTTGCAAAAGAAGTGAAAGTGATGACAGTTTCACCAGTAGATGGGTTGTGGTAGAGGTGAAGTTGGGCATCCATGATGCCATGAATATATGCTCACAGATAAATTAATCTTCAGGTCAAAAATGACCCCAGTATTATGTACAGTTTGGTTCAGCCATAGACCATTGGCAAGGAGAGTGATGGAGTTGATGGCTTGCGAGCAGAATTGACATTATGGACAGAAGACTATGGCTTCAGTCTTCTGTTCATTCAGTATTGGACATTGAACAACCACTAACTATTTAAAGATGGTAGTGGGGTTGAGTGAGAAGTTGGTGTCTGGGTGTAGTCCCTGTACATATTAAAACTGATGTTTTTGGATGATGATGCTAGTGGACAACATATATATGTGAAAAAGGAGTTGGTCAAAGTTAGCTCCTTGGGAACACTGGAGGCAACAGTGTGAGTGGGATGAGAAGCCATTGCTGGTCATCCTTTGGCTACAATTAAACAAGAATGAAACCAGGAGAATGGAATCCCACCCATCTGGATAACAGTAGAAATGGTTTGGGAAAGGAAGTTGTCATTCATATCCAAACTGCAAGCAGGTTGAAAACAACGAGGAGGCATAGTCCAACAGGTTTAATTGGAAGCACTAGCTTTCAGAGCGCTGCTCCTTCGTCAGGTGGTTGTGGAGTACACAACTGTAAGACAGAATTTATAGCAAAAGTTTACAGTGTGATGTAACTGAAATTATACATTGAAAAATACTTTGATTGTTTGTTAAATCTCTCATCTATTAGAACGACCATGATAGTTTCATTTCTTTCATATGTAAATCACAAAACTAATTTTCAAAGTTACATTCTCAGGTTAACTGTAACAATTGGTGTCAGGCCAGATAAGATGTTGAAGGTATTAGCCCCCTGTGTTCTGTTGTCTGTGCCATAATGTTTAGACGGATTCTAATCTGAAAAAGTGAGTTAACAGAGTCTTACACGTATTCATGCAGTTTTTGAGCAAAGTACAATGTAACTCTGCAAGTACAAATTCACCCCACAAACATATATGTGTATATGTGCGTGTGTGTGAGTGTAAAATGGTCTAAGTCTGTGAGAGGATCCGTGTGGGAGTGTGTGTGTCTGTAGGAGTGTGAGTGAGTGTCTGTGTGTGTGTATAGTGCAATGGTGGTCACATGTAGTGTGACATGAACCCAAGGTCCAGGACATTGACCTCTGACCGTCGGGTGACCATCCTCCAAGGCGGACTTCAGGACAGGCAGCAGTGAAAAGTGGCCGAGCAGAGGCTGATAGCTAAGTTCGGTACCCATAGGGAGGGCTTCAACCAGGACCTTGAGTTTTTGTCACACTGCAAGTGACCACCATTGCACAATACACACACAGACACGCGGGCATACGCGCACACACTCGCACATAATCCTATACACAGACACTCACACACATTCCTACAGACACAAACTCCCACACTCACACATGCACCCTCTCACAGACTTAGACACTTTACACTCACACACTCTTTCACAAACACCCACAGTAATTTAATAGGAATAGTATTCAGAGAGCAAACGGTTCGGTGTCTTGGACAACACGACTTGGTGTGGGCTTGGAGGGAGATGAGGGATAGTGTGAGCTCAAACAGCAGGGACCTCTAACATAGTTTGAGGCAGTGTACTAGGAAGTAGCAGGGCAGATTTTGAGTGGTCTTAATCTTGATAAAGAAATTGATGTGCTCTTTCACCTTACTGTTGCAATCAAGAAGACATTGAAAGGTTTAAGAAGTCTGTTTGCAGTAAAGAAGCCAGGGGTTACATTTGCACTACAGAATGATTGTAGAACAGTGAAGGTTTCCAAATAAAATGCAGGACTACCACGTGTTTTACATGGTCCACCAGCTCTGGCAGTAAATGACTAAAAATCTTCCATAGATGCAGTGGAGCTACCAGAGGACTGAAAAGGGGCAAATGTAACAACCTTGTTCAAGAAAGGGTATAACTCCTTACTGACCAGTGATCGTAATTCTATCTGTTTTAAATAGTTACAGAAAAGGAGAAGCCTGAAATGAGTGTTAAAGTTTAAACTAGAGTGAGGCCAACCTTGGTATTAGGCAGGATCTTTCAAAAGTTGAAGGGACATCTGACATGTGGGAGGCTTTCAAGAATGAGATAATGAGACTTCAGAGACAGTATGTTCCTGTTAGTGTGAAGGGCTAGGCTGGAAGGTGTAGACAATACTGGATGACTTGAGCTTTTTTCTTGACCAGCGCCTCAAAATCATGTGTCAAATATAGATAGCTTGGATCAATTGAATTCTGGAGGAGTATTGGGGAGTAGGAGTATACTAAAGAGGGAAATCAAGAGAGCAAAAAGGGAACAGAAGATAACTTTTGGCAAATAAGGTTAAGGAGAATCCTAAGAGATTCTGAAGTACACATTAAGGGCAAAAGAGTTACTAGGAAGAGAGCCCCTTAATGATCTATGAGGCAGTGTATGTGTGGAATCACAGGAGATAGGTGGGATCCCAAATGAACGTTTTGTTTTAATATTTATTGTGGAGAAAGACATGGAAGCTAGGGAAAGTGGGGAAATGTTTAGTGATTTCTTGAGTAGAGCCCACATTATAGAAGAGCAGGTATCGGAGGTCTTAAAAAATAAGTGTAGATAATCCCTGGGACCTAATCAGGTTTATCCCAGAACATTGTGGGAAGCTAGGGAAGAGATTGTGGTGCTCCTTAGAGATATTTGTGTTGTTGGCAGCCACAGGTGAGGAATCAGAAGACTGGAGGGTGGCTAGTGTGTCATTGTTGAAGAAGGGTGTTCAGGAAAAGCCAGGAAACTATATATACAGGTGAGTCTGACATCAATGGTGGGTAAGTTGTTGGAGGGAGGTCTGAGAAATAAGATTTATATGCATTTGGAAAGGCAATGACTGATTCGGGATAGTCAGCATGGCTTTGAGAGTGTGATATCATGTTTTACAAATTTGATTGAGTTGTTTGAAGAGGTTACCAAAGGATAGATGAAGGCAGAGTTCTAGGCATGGGCTACCTCGACTTTAGCAAACTTTCAACAAGGTCCGCATGGTAGAATAATTAATAAGGTTAGATCACAGAGGATCCAGAGAGAGACAGAGAAAGCGAGCGCGAGAGCCAGTTTGGATACAAAATTGGCTTGTTATGAACCAGATAAAACCCCCTCAAAATTTTCAGTAAATGATACAGAGGATGGTGGTGGAGGTTATTATTCAGACAAGAGGTCTGTGACCAACAATGTTACACAAGGATTGATGCTGGGTCCACTGTTTGTTATTTATATCAACAATTTGTACGAGAATATAGGAGGTATGGTTAGTAAGTTGTGGATGACACCAAAATTGGTTGTATAGTGGACAGTGAAGAAGGTTATCTAAAAGCACAGAGATCTTGATCAACTGGGCTAGTGGGCCAAAGAATGGACTTTAATTCAGATAAATGTGAGGCAATGCATTTTGGTAAAGCAGACCAGGGCAGGAGTTTCCCAGTTAATGGTAATGCTCTGGGGAATGTTAGACAGAAGTGGGTACTGCAGATGCTGGAAATCAGAGAATAGATTAGAGTGGTGCTGGAAAAGCACAGCAGGTCAGGCAGCATCCGAGGAGCAGGTGTTGAACAGAGGAACCTAGCAGGTTTATAGTTCATTGAAAGACAAGGTGGTGAAGAAGGTGCTTGATCAGAGCATTGAATACAGGAGTGAGGACATCATGTTGCAGCCTTATAAGATATTGGTGTGGCCACGTTTGGAATCTTGCATACAATTCTAATGTTCCTGCTATATGAAGGATGTTGTTAAACTAGAAGGGTGCAGAAAAAATTACAAGTATGTTGCCAGGACCGGAGGGTTTCAGTTATGTGGACTGACTGGGATTTCTTTCCCTCGAGCATCAGAGGGGTGACCTTATAGAGACTTGTAAGATTATGATGGGCATAGATAAGTGCATTACCAAAATCTTTTCCCAAGGGTAGGGGTATCCAAAATTGGAGGTCCAAATTTAGTCCAAAATTTCAAAATTAGTCCAAAATTGAGAGGTTTAAGGTGAGAGGGGAAAGATTTAAAAGGTATCTGAGGGGCAAGTTTATAATACAGGGTGCTGCATGTATGCAGTGAGCTGCCAGGGGAAATGGTAGAGGCAGAGTACAATTACAACATTTAAGAGACATTTGTATAGGTACTTGAGTAGGAAGGGTTTAGAAAGGTGTTAGAAACAAGTTTAATAAAATTTAGACGAGACCACCAAAACTGGAAACAAGACAATTTATTCTACGATCTTGCTAGAAAGGGCATCAAATGCAGAAGCAAATGAGCAATGAACATTCAAACTAGTACACAGTTATACTTTTGAACTGCGTGAGGTCACCTCTCCCGACTCTTACATTACCCAATCTTTCTTAGTATTCTGCCACTGCCCATCTGCACCCTTATTGCCCCCTTCTCTCCAAGTTGGCAACCTTTCCCTCTGTAAGTGCTGACATAAGGCTAAACTTGTATCTTGATGTTCTTTTACTTTGCTTGTCACATCTTCCATTGTTCATAAGTGCATTCCATTCTTGAACATACGTTTTAACAATGTATCTTTTCATGCTTGGTTTATGCGTTTCAGCTGTCTCAGTTATTTTGCTGAGACTATTATTTAATTATTTACCCTAATAATTCTGCACTAAAAAGTTAGTATTTAATTATCCACAATTATTCATTAAAGATAAAGACACACTTCCCTAATGTTTGCTTAGCTGATATTTTTCTTGTACCCCTTTTCTGCACATACTCTCTCTTGCTTTTCTATTTCTGCAAAAACAAAACACTTCCCCATTTCTTACAAAAGGTATGTACCAAATGCAGTCAAATGGGACCTGGGACACCTGGTCAGCATGGACAAGTTGGTCCGAAAGGTCTCTTTCAGTGCTATATGATTCTATGACTCTATAACCACTGGTAATACTATAACCACTGATAATCCAGTAGTTATCAGGAATGTGACGACGCTGTTTATTGATCCTAGTCATTCCATTGCATTCTTCCTATCAAATTTCACGCCGTCCATTATTTTTGCCTATGACTATTTAATCCACACCCTCTTCCTTGGTAAACACTAATGCAAATTTTCCATTAAATATTCAAGCCTTACTCACTCTTCAGCGATTGTCTGTGTGGAGTTTGCACATTCTTTTCATGCTGTGAGAGTTACTGCTGGCTGCTTTGGTTTCCTCCCACGGTCCAAAGATGTGTAGGTTGGATGGATCAGCCGTGCTATACTACCCACAGTGTCCTGGGTTGTGCAGGCTAGGTGGATTACCCATGGGAATTGCAGGGTTAAAGGGGTAGGGTAGGGGTGGGGTGCTCTTCAGAGTGTTGGTGTGGACTTGATGAACCTAATGGCCTGCTTCCACACTGTTGGAATTCTCTGATACTTCTGAATGTCTAAGCATATGTCACCTTCTTTCTCTTTGCTTGGCCCCATCCTACTTTTAGTCACAGGACTTATTTATTTACATGCTATTGAATATTTTGGATTGCATTTCATATTAGTTGTCATGGTACTCTCATATTCAAGTGTTAGAAAGGGAGAAATGTGAAACCGCTACTGAGATTTTAATGGTGGTACAGAACTTGTGAATTGCTGACAAGGAACATTTTGTTGAAGCTCTTCATCTTGTCTTCATTGGGACAATTTGCAAGAAGACAAATTCAAGTTCAGTCAACATTTTTACTGCATGAGAATAATGCTGATTGGTTGGCAAGTGTACACTGATTGTCATGGAGAATGCACCCATTAATGCTGTTTGACAGTTAGCAGTCAGGTATTGTTTTAAACCAGGCATGTTGACTCTGATTCGTCAATGCAATGCTCTGAGAAATTAACCAGTGAACGACTCACCTGTTTTGTTGAGTTGAAACAGGCACAGTGTGTGCACATGTTCGAGTCGTAAGATCATGGAATGCCCTGCCAGTAGCAGTAGTGGACTCTCCCTCTTTATGGGTATTTAAGCGGGCATTGGATAGGTATATGGAGGATAGTGGGTTAGTGTAGGTTAGGTGGGCTTTGATCGGCGCAACATCGAGGGCCGAAGGGCCTGTATTGTTCTATGTTCTATGTTCTATGTTCTATGTTCTGTCTGCAAAGAACAGACTCCTATGTAGCTTCCAATACATGCAAATGTACACTGAGCCCAGCATGGTATTTATGTAAGATTAGATTGAATAGATTGATATGAAAACAGAACTGGTTGACATATTGTTAATAGAGCTACTAACTTGCATTGTACCCGGTGCTTTGCCTTGTACAAAATATCCTAATTTCTTTCATTCTTTGATTTGATCTGTCTATGCCATTATTTAGAGGTGGTAGATGACTACATAATGGATAGGAACCATAATTTCATGCATGCAGAATCAGTTTAGCAACACAAACAAATAATACAACCAAATATGTAAATATTTCTAATCATGAAAGCATGGAGTTTGTCCTTGCGCATGGTTTAAATTTTTAAAAATTCAGTCGTGGGATATGGGCGTCACTGGCTGGCCAGCACTTTTGTTGCCTGTCCCTAGTTACCCATGGGAAGGTGGTGGTGAGCTGCTGTCTTGACCTGCTGCAGTCCACATCCTGTAGATTGACCCACAATGTTGTTAGAGAGGGAATCCTGGATTTTGACCCTGCAACAGTGAAGCAACGGCGATATATTTCCAAGTGAAGGTGGTGAGAGGCTTGGAGGAGACTTGCAGGTGGCAATATTCCCATGTATGTGATGCTCTTATAATCAGGTAAGACTATGGTGACTGTCACACACCTAGATGGAAGTGGTCATGGATTTGGAAGGTGCTGAGTAATGATCCTTGGTGAATTTCTGCAGTGTATTGTGTAGATTGTACACACTGCTGCTATTTAATGTTGTGGTGCAGCGAGTGGATGTTTGTGGCTGTGGTGCTAATCAATCCTGGATGGTTTAAGTTTCTTAAGTTTTGTTGGAGCTGTTCACATTCAAACAAGCAGGGAGTACTTTGGAAGATCTAATTCTAGAGCAAACTAAATGGAAAAGCCCTTGGAAAATTGATGTACAGAGAGATCAGGGTGTTCAAGTCCACTGTACCCTGAAGGTGGCAACGCAGGTTGATAAGGCGGTCAAGGCGGCAATACGGCATGCTTTCCTTCATTGGAGGGGGTATTGAGTACAAGAGTTGGTAGGTCATGTTACAGTTGTGTCAGACTTTGGTTCGGCCACATTTGGAATACTGCATACAGTTCTGGTCGCCACCTTACCAAAACGACGTGGATGCTTTGGAGAGGGTGCAGAGGATGTTCACCAGGATGTTGCCTGGTTTGAAGGGCACTAGCTATGAAGAGAGGTTGAGTAGTTTAGGATTATTTTCATTAGAAAGACGGAAGTTGGGGGGTGATCTGATTGAGTTCTACAAAATCATAAGAGTTATAGACAGGGTAGATAGCAAGCAGCTTTTTCCCCAGAGTGGGGACTCCCTTACTAAGGGTCACAAGTTCAAGGTGAGAGGAAAAAAGTTTAAGGGAAATATGCATGGAAAGTTCTTTATGCAGAGGGTGGTGCATGCCTGGAACACATTGCCAGTGGAGATGATAGAGGCGGGCATGATAGCATCATTTAAGATGTATCTAGACAGATATATAAATGAGTAGGGAGCAAAGGGATGCAGATCCTTTGAAAATAGGTGACATATTTAGACAGAGGATCTGGATTGGCGCAGGCTTGGAGGGCTGAAGGGCCTGTTCCTGTGCTGTAATTTTTCTTTGTTTGCTGTAGGCACAGTGGCACATTAGTTAGCACTCTGCCTCACAGCACCAGGGACCCGGGTTCGATTCCAGCCTCAGTCGACTGTCTGTGTGGAGTTTGCACATTCTCCCCATGTCTGCATGAGTTTCCTCCGGGTGCTCTGGTTTCCTCCCACAGTCCAAAGATGTGCAGGTTAGGTGAATTAGCCAGGCTAAAAATTGCCGATAATGTTCAGAGATATGTAAGTTAGGTTTCAGGGGTAAATATAGGATAATAGAGTAGGAGAATGGGTCTTGGGGTGGGTTACTCTTTGGAGGGTTGGTCTGCACCTGTTGGGCCGAAGAGCCAGTTTCCACACTGTTGGGATTCTATTCTGTTCTTGTCCATCCAATGCACATGTTTAACTTTAACTAGCGAATAGTTGTCACCTACTTTATTTCTCAGATCAGTGCTCTGACTAATCAGAATCAGCCTGCTTGGTTTAAAAAAGCCTGACTGTTAACGGTCACTCACATTCTCCACGGCAGTGCCTCGACCAATCAGTGCACATTTGAAAGCCAATCAAAATTCTCTCTCTTTTCCTTTTGGGACATTTTTCAAGAATAAAAATTCAATGCGTGCAAGAAGAAAAGCTTCAACGCAACATATTTTAAAATTAATATTTAGATTCTAGATTTAGGTAAGGCTGCCTTTGATAGAATGGGATAGAAACTTGCCATTGTAAACTAGACAAATGCATTAATAAGTAAAACAACAGGAGATCAGTGACAGGTGTTCAAAATTGGAATATGATACAAAGACTGTTTATACACCCCAAGGGCCAAGAGTACAATTTGCCAAAAGTCATGGACAATTTAAAAAAAGGCAAAAAGGCATGCAAAAATATGCAAATCTTCACAGATATACAAAGATTGCAAAAGGTGATAAAGCAGATACAAAAAGGGTAAAGAAATTGCAGATGATATGAAGATCAACATAAAATGTTAACAGTTACATTAATTATAGAAGTAGCATGGTACACTTGAAGTCTGATAACAGTAATGCAGTCAGTGGTGAGAAGGACTTCTGAATAATTAATTGCTTTCTGTCAGTATAGACATTAGAAGAAGATACCAGCATGTCAGGCAGCCAAAAGAAACAACAATGAATTAGGGACAAGGAATTGACAAAATTAATATAAGCAAGATCACACTTGTGAGGAAATAATGGCATTAAAAGAAAAAAAAATAGCCAGGACTGGATGGCTTTCATCTTAGGATGAGGATATTGACAAATTGTACTTTATGGCAACCACAAAGTTTTCATGATCAAAATAGTATACTTCAACGCAAGGAGTATCAGAAATAAGGTGGGTGAACTTAAGGCGTGGATCGGTACCTGGGACTACGATGTTGTGGCCATCACGGAACCATGGATAGATGAGGGACAGGAATGGCTGTTGGAGGTTCCTGGTTACAGATGTTTCAGTAAGATTAGGGAGGGTGGTAAAAAAAGGAGGGGGGGTGGCATTGCTAATTAGAAATGGTATAACGGCTGCAGAAAGGAAGTTTGAGGGGGATCTGCCTCTGGAGGTAGTATGGGCTGAAGTCAGAAATAGGAAAGGTGCAGTCACCTTGTTGGGTGTTTACTATAGGCCCCCCAATAGCAGCAGAGATGTGGAGAAACAGATTGGGAAACAGATTTTGGAAAGGTGCAGAAGCCACAGGGTCGTAGTCATGGGCGACTTCAACTTCCCAAATATTGATTGGAAGCTCTTTAGATCAAGTAGATTGGATGGGGCGGTGTTTGTGCAGTGTGTCCAGGAAGCTTTTCTAACGCAGTATGTAGATTGTCCAACCAGAGGGGAGGCCATATTGGATTTGGTACTCGGTAATGAACCGGGACAAGTGGTGGGCTTGTTGGTGGGTGAACATTTTGGTGATGGTGACCACAATTCTGTGACTTTCACCTTGGTTATGGAGAGAGATAGGTGCGCACAACAAGGTAGATTTTACAATTGGGGGAAGGGAAATTACGATGCTGTAAGACAGGATTTGAGGAGCATAGGCTGTCAGGGAAGGATGTGGTGGAAATGTGGAACTTTTTCAAAGAGCAGATATGACGTGTCCATGATATGTATGTACCTATCAGGCAGGAAAGAAATGGTCGTGTGAGGGAGCCTTGGTTGACGAGGGAGGTTGAATGTCTAGTAAAGAGGAAGAAGGAGGCTTACATAAGGTTGAGGAAACAGGGTTCAGACAGAGCAGTGGAGGGATACAGGATAGCCAGAAGGGACCTGAAGAAAGGGATTAGGAGAGCTAAGAGAGGGCATGAAAAATCCTTGGCGGATAGGATCAAGGATAACCCAAGGCATTTTATGCGTATGTGAGAAACCTGAGAATGACGAGAACGAGGGTAGGTCCGATCAAGGACAGTAGTGGGAGACTGTGTATTGAGTCGGAAGAGATAGGAGAGGTCTTGAACAAGTACTTCTCTTCAGTATTTACGAACGAGAGGGACCGTATTGTTGAAGAGGAGTGTGTGAAACGGACTGTTAAGCTAGAAGAGATACCTGTTAGGAAGGAAGATGTGTTGGACATATTGAACAACTTGAGGATAGACAAGTCCCCCGGGCCTAACGGGATATATCCTAGGATTATGTGGGAAGCAAGAGAGGAAATTGCAGTACCGTTGGCAATGATCTTCTCGTCTTCACTGGCAACGGGGGTGGTACCAGGGGACTGGAGAGTAGCGAATGTTGTGCCCCTGTTCAAAAAAGGGAATAGGGATAACCCTGGGAATTACGGGCCAGTTAGTCTTACTTCTGTGGTAGGCAAAGTAATGGAAAGGGTACTGAGGGATAGGATTTACGAGTATCTGGAAAGACACTGCTTGATTAGGGACAGCCAGCACGGATTTGTGAAGGGTAGGTCTTGCCTTACAAGTCTTATTGAATTCTTCAAGGAGGTGACCAAGCATGTGGATGAGGGTAGAGCAGTGGATGTAGTGTACATGGATTTTAGTAAGGCATTTGATAAGGTTCCCCATGGTAGGCTTATGCGGAAAGTCAGGAGGCATGGGATAGGGGGAAATTTGGCCAATTGGATAGAAAACTGGCTAACCGGTCGAAGTCAGAGAGTGGTGGTAGATGGTAAATATTCAGCCTGGAGCCCGGTTACAAGTGGAGTTCCGCAGGGATCAGTTCTGGGTCCTCTGCTGTTTGTAATTTTTATTAATGACTTAGATGAGGGAGTCGAAGGGTGGGTCAGTAAATTTGCAGATGATACGAAGATAGGTGGAGTTGTGGACAGTGAGGAGGGCTGTTGTCGGCTGCAGAGGGACTTAGATATGATGCAGAACTGGGCTGAGGAGTGGCAGATGGAGTTCAACCCTGCCAAGTGTGAGGTTGTCCATTTTGGAAGAACAAATAAGAATGCAGAATACAGGGTTAATGGTAGGGTTCTTGGTCAGGTGGAGGAACAGAGGGATCTTGGGGTCTATGTACATAGATCTTTGAAGGTTGCCACTCAGGTGGATAGAGTTTGTAAGGCGGCCTATGGAGTATTATCGTTCATTAGCAGAGGGATTGAATTCAAGAGTCATGAAGTGATGTTGCAGCTGTACAGGACTTTGGTTAGGCCACAGTTGGAGTACTGTGTGCAGTTCTGGTCGCCTCACTTTAGGAAAGATGTGGAAGCTTTGGAGAGGGTGCAGAGAAGATTTACCAGGATGTTGCCTGGAATGGAGAGTAGGTCGTACGAGGATAGGTTGAGAGTTCTCGGCCTTTTCTCGTTGGAACGGCGAAGGATGAGGGGTGACTTGATAAAGGTTTATAAGATGATCAGAGGAATAGATAGAGTAGACAGTCAGAAACGTTTTCCCCGGGTACAACAGAGTGTCACAAGGGGACATAAGTTTAAGGTGAAGGGTGGAAGGTATAGGGGAGATGTCAGGGGTGGGTTCTTTACCCAGAGAGTGGTGGGGGCATGGAATGCGCTGCCCGTGGGAGTGGTAGAGTCAGAATCATTGGCGACCTTTAAGCGGCATTTGGATAGGTACATGGATGGGTGCTTAATCTAGGTTAGAAGTTCGGCACATCGTGGGCCGAAGGGCCTGTTCTGTGCTGTATTGTTCTATGTTCTATGTTTGTTCTAAAAGACTGAAAAGTAATCTAAGAAATGTAAAAAAGAAATTAGGAAATTTTTGATCATTGCGTCAATACATGTCAGGAAGTTCTTAGTTACTCTAGAAACTAAGAATAAATAGGGGATTCCTGTCATTTATTTGGATTTTTGGAAGGTATTGGATAAATTCAGTCAAGAAAAAGTTGAAGCTCCTATAATTGAAGACAAATTATTGACCTGTCAGGAAATTGGATGACCTGCAGGATGCAGAATATTGGGATGAGGCTAAAAAGACAAGATGAGACTAATGATGTCTCACAAAATTAAAAATCACAACACCAGGTCATAGTCCAACAGGTTTAATTGGAAGCACTAGCTTTCGGAGCGCCGCTGATGAAGGAGCGGTGCTCCAAAAGCTTGTGCTTCCAATTAAACCTCTTGGACTATGACCTGGTGTTGTGTGATTTTTAACTTTGTACACCCCAGTCCAACACCGGCATCTCCAAATAATGTCCCACAAAGTATTGAGTCCACAGCTATTCCCCATTATTGCTAGCAACTTAAATGGCAAGAATGCCAGAGTTTCAAATTTGCCAATGACCCAAAGATGGACAGTATTATAAGCAGTTTACATCGAAGTGTAAAGATTTCAGAAGTATTGATAATTTTAGATGAAAGGAAATAAATGGCAAATGCACTGCAATTGTTATAGAGCATGAGTTGACCCCCCTCTGAGAACTAAAATGGAAACACCTGAAGAGGAGCACCTTGCTCTTTAGTCACCCATTTAAAAGAGATAAGTGGTGTAACATGCTTTTCAGTAACTTCTAGTGGGATAAATAAAATAAATCCCTGACTCTTAATTTAAAATCAACAAGTAACAATTTATCCAACTCCAACAGTGAACAAATTAGCTAAACTATTAACAAACCAAATATTTTACTTCTAAATCCTAACTATTCCCAAATAAAACAAGATTCTGTTGTTGTGGTTCTCTTCGCTGAGCTGGGAATATGTGTTGCAGACGTTTCATCCCCTGTCTAGGTGCAATCCTCAGTGCTTGTGAAGCGCTTCGGTGATGTTTCCTCCACCATTTGTAGTGGTTTGAATCAGCGGCAGATTCAAATGGTACCCGGTTCAAATTGATTGGATAAATTCAAAACCTGTTGTCTTGGTAAAAACCACTGCTTGGCCTGCTAACTGTACAGGGAGAAAGTGAGAACTGCAGACGCTGGAGAGTCAGAGTTGAAAAGTGTGGCATTGGAAAAGCACAGTAGGTCAGGCAGTGTTCAAGGAGCAGGAGAATCAACGTTTCAGGCATAAGCCCTTCTTCAGGAGTGTGGAGCGGTAGGGGGCTGAGAGATAAATGGGGGGGTAGGTAGAGATGGAGCTGGAGGGACCGTAGCTTGGAAGTTGATAGGTGGATGGAGGTGGGGGGGGGTAATAGTGATAGGTCGGTGGGATGGGTAGAGCGGATAGGTGGGAAGGACGATGGATAAGTAGGACAGGTCAAAAGGGCGGTGCTGAGTTGGACGGTTGGATCTGGCATGAGGAGGTGGGGAGGGGAGATTTGGAAACTGGTCAAGGCCATGTTGATGCCGTGTGGCTGGAGAGTCCTAAGGTGGAAGATGAGATGTTCTTTTTCCAGTTGTTGAGTGGCTTTGATTTGGCAGTGGAGGAGGCCGAGAACTTGCATGTCCTTGGTGGAGTGGGAGGGGGAGTTGAAGTGGTCAGCCACAGCGTGGTGGGAATGTTTGGTGCATGCGTCTTAGAGATGTTCCCTGATATGTTCTGCGAGTCGGGGGTCCTCTCTGCCTGGTGTAGAGACCATATCAAGAGCAACAGACATAGTAGATGAGGTGGGTGAATGTGCAGGAAAATCACTGCTGGATGTGAAAAGATCCTATGGGGCCTTGGATGGAGGTGAGGCGGGGGGGGGGGGGGGAGGGAGGTGTGAGTGTAAGTTTTACTTCTCTTGCGGTCGCAACGGAAGGTTCTGGATGTGGCAGGTGGGTTGGTAAGGGGCATGGACCTAACATGGGAGTCAGAGAGGGAATAGTTTCTGCAGAAAGCAGATAGGGGTGTGGAGGGAAATATATCCCTGGAGGTGGGGCCTGATTGTAGGTGGCGGAAATGGAGGAGGATGATGCACTGTATCCAGAGATTAATGGGGTGCAAGGTGAGAACCAGGGTGTTCTATCCTTGTTGTGTTTGGAGGAGTGGGGTTCGAGGGCAGAGGTGTGGGAAGTGGACGAGGTGCGCTGAGGGGGTGGTTGATCATGTGGGAGGGGAAATTGCAGTCCTTGAAATAGGAGGCCATGAATGTAGGTTTGCTCGCTGAGCTGGAAGGTTCATTTTCAGACGTTTCGTTACCATACTAGGTAACATCTTCAGTGAGCCTCTGGACTCATAGCCCATGGCTATACCTCTGGGCTGATTGAAGTGGCAGGATTCAAAGGAGAAGTTGTTAAGGTTGGGGACCAATTTTGCCAGTCAAAGGAGTGTGTCAATGGAAGGAGACTGGTTGGGTCAACAGAAGAGGAAGGAGTGGAGGGCTTGGAAGCCTTCGCTATGCTAATATGCAGCCTTTCAATACAAATGTTTCAGTTTGGGCTCTCTGTGTACTAGCAAACTCTAGGCACCGAAAAAGAAAAATCTTTTTAAAAGGGACCACTCAATGCTTTCCCCATTTTACAATCACTAAATTCTAACTTCCTATCTCCCAATCTACAATTACTGTATCCAACTTCACAACACAATGTAGGCAAATATAGTCATTCACTTTGGAACTTAGCGAGTTTTGATGAGATTTGAAACTGAAAAGGATATATTAGAATATTTTCTAAATATTCCAATGTTTAAAAATAGTGCAAAACAAAAGAGTCTTTAAGGTGCAGATACACAGATGTCATGAAAAAGACTAACAGAATGTTGGCCTTTGTATTGAGAAGAATAAAGTTTAGTAGATGATGCCATGCTTCAGCTATACAAAGCCTATTTAGACCACAGCAGGATAAATGTGAATAGTTCTGGGTGTTACACCTTGGATAGAGTGAATTACAAAATTTGCAGAATGCCTCCAAGGTAGAACTGCAAGGAGAGATGCCACACATTAGTTCGAGATAATTTGATTGAAGTTATCAGGATAATTAGAGGAACAGAGGATTGATTAGCAGAAATAATTTCTGACAGTTAAGTCGATGACCAGTGGCTTTAGCGAAATGTTTTTAGTCAGGCATTTCAGGAGTGCACTTCTTCACAAAAGGAGTGGAGAAAGTTAGGTATTATTTTCCATAAACAGCAATTAATGGGCTTTTTGTTCATTTTAATGCTGTACTTGGCTGTTTTTTGTTAACAAAAGGCATTGAATGATATGAAACATTGTATCCTCCATTTCACATTAGCTTGTACACTTGAACCTTATTGCTGTTTAATCATATCTTCAGCATTTACAAGTCATAGTCATGCAGCACAGACCCCATCGAGTCTGCACTCTCAAAAACAACCAATAAAGGTGAATTAATTCCAATTTTCCTGCACTTAGAGTCACAGACCTGTACAGCATCGATACAGACTCTACAGTCCAATTCGTCCATGCTGACCAGATATTTTAAACTGATCTTGTCCCAGTTGCCAGCATGTGGCCCATATCCATCCTTCCTATTTATGTACTCAACCAGATGCTCCTAAATGTTGTAATTGCCTTCACCACTTCCTCTGGCAGCTTATTCCATACATGCACCACTCTTTGCATGAAAAGGTTGCCCCTCAGGTCCCTTTTTAAATCCTTCCCCTCTCACCTTAAACCCATGTGCTATAGTTTTGGACTCCCCCGCCCAGGAAAAGGACCTTGGCTATTCATCGTATTCAAAGTTTGTGAGAAGATTTTTAGCTCGGGTGCTCGTTGTTGTGGTTCTGTTCGCCGAGCTGGGAATTTGTGTTGCAGACGTTTCATCCCCTGTCTAGGTGACATCCTCAGTGCTTGGGAGCCTCCTGTGAAGCGCTTCTGTGATCTTTCCTTCGGCATTCGTAGTGGTTTGAATCTGCTGCTTCCGGTTGTCAGTTCCAGCTGTCCACTGCAGTGGTCTGTATATTGGGTCCAGGTCAATGTGCTTATTGATTGAATCTGTGGATGAGTGCCATGCCTCTAGGAATTCCCTGGCTGTTCTCTGTTTGGCTTCTCCTATAATAATATTGTCCCAGTCGAATTCATGTTGCTTGTCATCTGCGTATCCATGCCTCATGATTTTACAGCCCTCTAAGGTCATCCCTCCATCTCTGACACTCCAGGGAAAAATAACCCCAACCTATTCAGCCTCCCAATAGTCCAAACCCAACAACATCCTTAAAAATCTTTTTCTGCACCCTTTCAAGTTTAACAACAACTTTGCTATAGCAGGGTTACCAGAATTGCACACAGTATTTCAAAAGTGGCCTCACCAATGTCCTGCACAGCTGGAACATGACATCCCAACTCCTTAATTCACAGACCAATGAAAGCAAGTGTGCTAAATACCACCTTCACCACCCAATCTACTTGGGATTCCACTTCAAAGGAGCTATGCACCTGCACTCCAAAGTCTCTTTATTTGGCAACACTCCCCAGGGCCCTACCATTAACTGTATAAGTCCTGCCCTGATTTGCCTTACCAGAATGCAACACCTCATTTATGTAGATTAAACTCTATTTGCCAATGTTCAGCCCACTGGCCTATCTGATCAAGGTCCTGTTGTACTCGTACTTTGCTTCACTGTCCACTTGGCTATTCACTGTCCACTAGTTCTGGTATCATCTGCAAAATTACTAACGATACTTCCTGTATTTGCATCCAAATTATTTCTAGAAATGACAAAAAAAAGTGAACCCAGCAGCAATCCTTTTGGTATACTGCTGATTACAGGTCTCCGGTCTGAAAACAATCCTCTACCACCGCCCTCTGTCTCCTACCTTCAGGCAAATTTTGTATCCAGTTGGCTAGCTCCCCTGAATTGCATATGATCTAATGTTGTTAACCAGTCTACAATGCCAGGTCTTGTTAAACATCTTGCTGAAGTCCATATAGACAATGTTTACCGCTCTGCTTTCATCAGTCCTCTTTATCACCTCTTCAACAAACTCAAATTAGTGTGACTTGATTTCCCATGCACAAAGCCATGTTGACATTCCTAATCAGTCATTGCCTTTCCAAATGCATGTATATCCTGTCCATCAGACATTTACCCACCATTCATTGTCAGGCTCACCAATTTAGTTACCTGGCTTTTCCTTACCACCTTCCTGAAATAATTGCACCATATTAGCCACTCTGCAGTCTTCTGGCACCTCACCCATGGCTGTCAATGATTTCAATAGCTCAGTAAGTGACCCAGCAATCTCTCTTCTCTAGCTTTTCACAAAGTTTTGAGATACACCTGATTGTATGCCAGGCATTTATCTATCACCTTATGCATTTTAAGACGTCAAGCATCATCTCTTATGTAATATGGATACTTTTCAAGATATCACTATTTCCCCAAGCTCCCTTGCTTCTATTCCTTCTCCACAATAAATACTGATGTGAAATAATAGTTTAGTATCTCACTCATCTCCTGTAGTTCCGCACATAAACAGTCTTGTTGATCTTTAAGGGGCCTTATTCTCTCCATAGTTAGTATATGTGGGCATTCCCTCTCGAATAGGTCGATCGTTTTGGATACTGTTAAGGGGTTAGCTTCTGGAGAGTATGACAGCAGTAGTCAGGCCTATGGCACCACAACTGGCACCGCTGTAGAGCAGAGTCAGGCAAAGTCCAAGCAAACAATAGTGGAAGGAGACTCACTGGTTAGGGACACAAATGGGTGGTGTTTGAGACTCCAGGATGGTGTGTTGCCTCCCTGGTGCCAGCATCGAGGATGTGTCTGAGCGGTTGCATGAAATGCTTAAGGGGGAGGGTAAGCAGATAGAGATTATTGTACACATTGGTACCAATAACATATGTAGAAAGAGGGATGAGGTCCTGCAGAGTGAGTACAAGGAGTTAGGAAAGAGGCTCAAAAGCATATCAGAGGGTAGTTACCTCTGGGTTCCTAGTGCTGCCCAGGAGGGTTTAAACTAGAGTGGCAGGGACTGGGAACCAGAGCAACAAGTGGAGAGATTGAGGGGAATGTAGATTTTAGGACCAGTAAGTCAGAAAAGGAAACACAAGCAGAGACGGGTACGCGAACACAATCGTACTAATGGACTGAAGTAAGTTTATTTCAACACAATGAATATTATAGGTAAGGCAGATGAGCTTACAGCCTGAATCAGTTCATGGGGACTATGATGTTGTAGCCATCACAGAGACTTTGTTGAGATGGAGAAAGGACTGGCTGCTCACCTTTTCAGAATTTTGTTTTTGATGAGTTAGAAAGTAAAAGAAGTGGAGGAGTTGCATTACTAATCAGTGAGAATGTCACATCTGCACTCAGAGGACATACTGGAGGGCTCATCCACTGAGGCAATATGGGTAAAGCTCAAAACTAAGATGAGTGCTATCACCCTGATAGGATTATACATAGGCCCCCCTCAACAGCTACTGAGACATTGAGGAACAAATATGTAGGCAAGTTATGGAAAGATGCAATAATCAACAGGATTATCATAGTAGGGAGACTTTAACTTCCCCAGTATTGACTCCCTTAGAGCAAGCGACTTAGATGGGACAGGACTTGTTAAGTCCATCCAAGAGGGTTTCTTGAAGCAGAATGTACAGACGAACCTCGATTATCCGGCATTCGATTATTTGAATTTTGGATTATCCGGCAAGATCACAAGATCCCAATGCTCTACTAAACTGTTTTCTGGTATTAGATTATCTGACAAAATACTTCTTGTCCATGTTGTTCGGGTAATCGAGGTTCCTTTGTAAATAGTCCAACTACAGGAGGGGCCATATCAGACCTTGTATTGGCTAAGGAGGTTGGCCAAAGGACTAGCCATACTACCATACATCAGGAGCATTTCTGAACTGACAGCCAGACTACTGCGACCACTAGGACTCATAACAGCACACAAACCAACAGCCACTCTCAGACAACAACTCACCAGAACAAAGGACCCGATACCCAACATGAGCAAAACTAATATAGTGTACAAAATCCCATGCAAGGACTGCACAAAACACTACATCGGACAAACAGGAAGACCGTTAACGATCCGTATACACGAACACCAACTAGCCACAAAACGACACAACCAGCTATCCTTAGTAGCCAGACACACAGACGACAAGCAACATGAATTCGACTGGACAACACTACCATTATAGGGCAAGCCAAACCGAGAACAGCCAGGGAATTCCTAGAGGCATGGCACTCATCCACAGACTCTATCAACAAACACATTGACCTGGACCCAATATACCGGCCACTACAGCGGACAGCTCGAACTGACAACCGGAAGCGGCAGAGACAGGCCACTATAAATACCGGAGAAAACAGCACAGAAGCGCTTCACAGGAGGCTCCCAAGCACTGAGGATGTCACCTAGACAGGGGACGAAACGTTTGCAAGACAAATTCCCAGCTCGGCGAACAGAACCACAACAACAAGAGAATATCTTGAGAGAAAGTAGGACCACTCAAAGATATAGGAGGCAGCTTGTGCTTGGAAGCAGAGGTTGTGGGTAATATCCTAATGAGTACTTTGCATTGGTATTCACCCACAAGAAGGATATAGAGGATAGTGTGATTTGTGTGGAGCATGCTAACATGCTAGAGCATTTTGAGGTCAAGAAAGAAGTGGTGCTGGGTCTCTTGAAGAACATTAAAGATGGATAAGTCCACAGGGTTCGATCATATCTACCCCAGGTTTTCAGAGAGGCAAGAGTAACATTGGTAGGGCCTTGACCAAGATCTTTGTATTCTCGCCAGCCATTTGAGGGGTCTCGGAGGAATGGCGAGTAGCTAATGTTGTTCCTTTGTCCAGGAAGTGAAATAGGGATAAGCCAGGAAATTGTAGACCAGTGAATCTCATTAGGGGTTGTGAAGTTACTGGAGAGAATTCTTAGGATAGGATTAATGCACATTTGGAAAAGTGTGGCCTAATTAGGGACAGTCAGCATGGCTTTGTGGGAGCCAGGTCATGCCTTACTAACTTAATTGAATTTTGAGGTGACGACGAAGGTAATTGATGAAGGTAGAGTAGTGGATGTCGTCTACGTTGATTTTAGTACGGCTTTTGACAAGGTTCCTCATGTTAGGCTCGTTTAGAAGATTAAGATGGATGGGATTCATAGTGACTTGGCCACTTGGATTCAGAATTGGTATGGCCCCAGAAGACAGAGAGAGTAGTGGAGGAAGAGTATTTTGCTGGCTGGAGGCCAGTGACTAGCAGGGATCTGTTCTGGGGTCTCTGCTGTATGCGATATATTTATAGAAATTACTTGGATGAAGATGTAGATGGGTGGGTTAGTAAGTTTGCAGGTGATACAAAAGATTGGTGAAGTTGTGGATAGTGTAGAAGATTGTTGAAGAATATAGTGGGATGTAGATTAGTTGTAGATATAGGTGGAGTTTAATTCGAATAAGTGAGACTAGTTGCACTTTGGGAGATCAAGTGTTAAAGATAAGCATACACAGTTAATGGCAGGAACAAAAACAGAAATTGCTGAAAAATTTCAGCAGGCCAGGTAGCTTCTGTGGAGAGAAATCAGAGTTAACATTTTGGGTCAAGTGACTAGCTAGCTAGAAAAATGTTATAACATTATATAACACCAGGGTATAATCTAACAGGTTTACTTGGAAGTACAAGCTTTTGGAGCGGTGCTCCTTCGTCAGCTAGAAACCTGACAAAGGAGCAGCTCTCCGAAAGCTTGTTCTTCCAAATAAACCTGTTGGACCATACTTTGGTGTTGTATGTTTTTTAAATATTGACCACTCTAATCCAACACCGACTCCACCATGTCATAGAAAAATATTTGTTTATATGCAGAGGTAGTGTGGGGTGAAGAGTAGGGATTGAGCCCACAAAGAGAGAAGAACAGTTAGACAAAGGGGTGGATAATGATTTGGCTAGGAGGGCGAATAGCAATCAATGTTCATGGCTAACAATGGGTTGTGTGTAATAGCAAATAGTGTGTAATGGTTCTGTGGTAACAAGGCCTGGTGTGCAGCAGTAGGGGAGGGAAAGAGGACAAAAGAGAAGTTGCCTCAACCCCTAAAGTTGAGGAACTGTGTATTGAGTCCAGAAGGCTGCAGGGTCCCCAAGCAGAATACAAGGTGCCATTCTTCCAGCTTGTGCTGAGCTTCATTGGAGCACGACAGCAAGCCCGAGACATAGATATTGCCTGGGAACAGGGTAGGGTGTTGAAGTGACAGGCAGCTGTAAGTTCAGGATCTTTTTTGCAGACAGAACATAAGCATTCCATGATGAAAATAACAAATGCTGGAGATCACAGCGGTCAGGCAGCATCCATGGAGAGACAGCAAACTATAGCTTTGAGTCTTGATAACTTCATCAGAGCTGAACTGAAGTGTGGAGGGGGCAACCTTTAATGCTACAGTTGAGGGGAGGGGAGTTAGTGGGAGGTGGGGGAGATGGTATGGCACTGGTGCTGTGTAGAGAAAAGATGTTGATAGTCCAGATTAAGTGATCGGAATGTGAGAATGGCAGAACAATGATGTAGGCAAAAGTGAGGATTGCAGATGCTGAAGATCAGAACCAAGAGTTGAGTGGTGCTGGAAAAGCACAGCCAGTCAGGCAGCATCTGAGGAGCAGGAAAATTGACATTTCGTGCAAAAGCCCTTCATCAGGAATGAGGCAGGGAGCCCCCAGGGTTGAGAGATAAATGAGAGGGGGGTGGGGCTGGGGAGAAGGCAGCTAATAGGTGGATGAGGGGGAGATGAAAGTGATAGGTTGGAGTCGAGGGTGGAGCAGATAGGTGGGAAGGGAGATTGACAGGTGGGACAAGTCACGAGGTTGGTGCTGAGCTGGCAGGTTGGAACTGGGGTAAGGTGGGGGGGGGGGGGGGGAGGGGAGGGGAAATGAGGAAACTGGTGAAGTACACATTGAGGCCCTGGGATTGAAGTATTCTGAGGCAGAAGATGAGGCGTTCTTCCTCCAGGCATCAGGTGGTGAGGGAGCGGCGGTGGAGGAAGCCCAGGACTTGCATGTCCTCGGCAGAATGGGAGGGGGAGTTGAAATGTTTGGCCACTGGGTGGTGGGGTTGATTGGTGTGGGTGTCCCGGAGATGTTCCCTAAAGCGCTCTGCTAGGAGGCGTCCAGTCTCCCCAATGTAGAGGAGACCGCATCGGGAGCAACGGGTACAATAAATGATATTGGTAGATGTGCAGGTGAAACTTTAATGGATGTGGAAGGCTCCTTTGGGGTCTTGAATGGAGGTGAGGGGGAGGTGTGGGCGCAGGTTTTGCAGTTCCAGCGGTGGCAGGGGAGGGTGCCAGGATGGGAGGGTGGGTTGGTGGGGGGGGATGTGGACCTGACCAGATAGTCATGGAAGGAACGATCTTTGTGGAAAGGGGTGGGGAGGGAAATATATCCCTGGCGATGGGGTCTGTTTGTAGGTGGCGGAATGTCAGTGGATGATAGTGGGGTGGAAGGTGAGGACCAGGGGGGTTCTGTCTTTATTTCGGTTGGAAGGGTAGGGTTCAAGGGTGGAGGTGCGGGACGTGGATGAGATGCGCTGGAGGGCATTTTCAACCATGTGGATGCGAACATCACAGTCTTTAAAGAAGGAGGCCATCTGGTGTGTTCTGTGGTGGAACTGGTCCTCCTGGATATGGCGGAGGTGGAGGAATTGGGAAAACAGGATAGGGTTTTTGCAGGAGGTAGGTTGGGAGGAGGTGTAATCCAGGTAGCTGTGGGAGTCTGTGGGTTTGTACAAAAAATGTCACTGTTAAATCGGTCGTCATTAATGGAGGTGGAGAGGTCCAGGAAGGGGAGGGAGGTGTCAGAGATGGTCCAGGTGAATTTAAGGTCAGGATGGAATGTGTTGATGAATTACTCAACCTCCTCGCGGGAGCACGAGGTGGCACTGATGCAGTCATCGGTGTAGCAGAGGAAGAGGTGAGGAGTGGTGTTGGTGTAACCACAGAAGATAGACTGTTTTACGTAGCCGATAAATGTTGTATCTAACTGCCAGACCTAGAAGGGAAGACAGTTTCACTGGGGAGTGGGGGGGAAGAAAGGGGTGATGGGTGAGAGGACACGGTGACAGAGAATGGAGCAAAAACAACTAAAAGAAAAAAAGGGAAGAAATGGGAGAATGTAACAAGTAAGGAGAAAAGAAAGGGAAGAAATGGGAATTGGCTCACAATTTGAAAGGTGTTGAACTCAATATTAAGTCTAGACGGCTGTAAATTGCCGAATCTGATTGGGAGATGTTGTTGTTCCAGTTTGCATTGTCATTCACTGGAGTACTGCATGCGGAGGACAGACAAGTGGGCATGTGAGAAGGACACTGTGTTGAAATGACAGCTGCTTGAAAGTCAGGGTGTGCACAGACTGGAGGTCACCCGTCTAGTGCTTTAAGGCAGCAAGGTGGCTCAGTTGTTAGCACTGCAGCCTCACAGCGCCAGGGACCCGGGTTCGATTCTAGCCTTGGGCGACTGGCTGTGTGGAGTTTGCACATTCTGTCCGTGGGTTTCGTCCGGGTGCTCTGGTTTCCTCCCACAGTCCAAAGATGTGCAGGTTAGGTGAATTGGCTATGCTAAGTTGCCCATCGTGTTCAGGGATGTGTAGGTTAGATGCATTGGTCAGGGGTAAATGTAGAGTAAGGGGGCTGGGTTGGATATGCTTCAGAGGGTCTGTTTCCACACTGTAGGGATTCTATGGGTCTGAGTTTGGTTTTACACCTTCTGCGGTTACATTGGAAGGTGCCATGGGGAGGTGGGATGATGTTGGTGGCCATAGAATGGACTAGACTGTGCCAGAGGTTTGGTGATGACTATAACCATGGTTGACAGGGACGTATAACCCATGCTTCCATCCTTGGCCCTTCCTATCATTCACAGCAGCATGATCAGATCCCCTTTACCCTTACTTTTCATCCCACCAGCGTCCGCATTCAAAAGATCATTCTCCGTCATTCCAGACAACTCCAGCAAAACGCTACTACCAAACACAAACACATCTTCCCCTCACTCCCCGTTTGCATTTCACAGGGATCGTTCCCTCCAGGGACTTACAGAAGATGTTTCCATTGGCAGAAGAGACAAGGACCCGAGGGCACAGCCTTAGAATAAAAGGAAGACCTTTTCTGGAGAAAAGGAGAAACTTCTTTAGCCAGAGAGTGATGAATCTATGGAATTCATTGCCACAGAAGGCTGTGGAGGCCAGGTCATCGAATATATTTAAAACAGAGATAGATAATTTCTTGATTGTCAAGGGAATCAGAGGTCATGGGGAGAAAGCAGGAAAATGTGGTTAAAAATTAACCTATCAGCTAATTTGGAATGACAGAGCAGGCTCGATAGGCTGAATGGCCTAATTTCTACACCTGTGTCTTATGGCCTTAATACCTCGGTTCTGTCTGCAGAAAAGACCCAGACCTTCCAGTTGCCAACCACTTCAACACACACCCCTGTTCCCAGGCCAATATATCTGTCTCAGGCTTGCTGCACTGCTCCAGTGAAGCTCAGCACAAGCCGGAAGAACAGTACCTCATTTCCTGCTTGGAGACCCTCAGCCCTCAGGACTCAATATTGAATTCAACAACTTTAGGGCTTGAGCTCTCCAGTGTCCATACCCCAACCCCCACACACCAGGCCTCATTATCTGTTATGAGCCAGACCAGACCCTCCTCAAAATATTTTAAGGTAGCCTAGACCCTAACTTTTCAGATTTTAAAGGCATATGTAAAGTGTCCATTCCAAATGCAAGAGACTTGTCAAACTACCCAGCATTAAGAAGAAAAAAATAACACTACGGTCAAAAGACAACCAAAGAAAGAGGAATTTAGAATAATTTAATTCTTGGAAACTTAACAGAATGATAGACACATTAACTATTCTAATATAGTAACATCCCATAAACACATTCTTTACAAAAAAGGAAGGAAAATTCACATACAGGTTCTCACATGCAGTTCTCCAATCCAGAAGGGAAAAACATCAAGAGAAAATTCAGAGTGAGTAGCAGCCAGGAAACCTTCATTTAAGCTACTAACTCGGAGACCCCAATAGCTTCTGATGCTACTGAGAAAAACAACAAAATCCAATAATCTAAATCTGAGAAAGCTAACCAGACCCATTCAGGCTGTTAGACAAAATCTAAGGCCTCCAAAACTGTAAATTCCACTCTCCCCCAGACTGCTCAACACCTCTGCGTTACAATCACTCTTCAAAAAAAAAAGCCAGGACAAAATAACCTTTAAAGTCACATTACATGCTATTACATGCAACCCATTATTTGTCACTAACATCCCCATTATTAATAATTCACCTTCCCAGCCAGATCGTTATCCATTCCTTTGTCTCTCTCTCTCTGGTCTCTATCCCCACTTATCGTTTGCTCCTTACCCATTCCCACCACCCTATCTTCTACATATACACTGACATTTTCCTCATTACCATCAGTTCTGAGGGAGCATCACTTAAAATGAAATGTTAACTGATTTCTCTCCACAGATGCACCCTGACCTGTTGAGCTTTTCCAGCAATTTCTGTTTGTGTTTCAGCAAATGTATTGCTGAAGTGCAGAAAGATGGTCAGAGTTCAGTGACGTATTGTAAAACTAGAAAATGCTGAAATCCTCTGTAGATTGCAGTATCTTTTGAAGAGGGAAATAAAATTCAAATGTCAGGTTGATTAGAACTCATGAAAAGTCATTGCCCTGAAACATTCATTGTTTCAGTCTTCAGACATGCTGATGACCTGACAGTTTCAGCATTTTTATTCTAGATTTGATTAGATTCCCTACAGTGTGGAAACAGGCCCTTCAGCCCAACAAGTCCACACCGACTCTCCGGACAGCAACCCACCCAGACCCATTCCCTTCTGACTGATGCACCTAACACTACAGACAATTTAGCATGGCCAATTCACCTAACCTGCACATTTTTGGACTGTGGCAGGAAACCCACGCAGACATTGGGAGAATGTGCAAACTCCACACAGACAGTTGCCCGAGGCAAGAATTGAATCTGGGTCCCAGGTGCTGTGAGGCAGCAGTGCTAACCACTGAGCCACCGTGCCACCCCATCTGAAGTACTTTGCTTTTGTTCTAATGATACTTAGATGAGTTAGTGTCTGATTACCAGAACTAATAAATTTTTAACCAAACTAATTCTGCCACAGTCCTGAATAGATCTCCTTCAGCCTCACTTCTTAAAAATATTTTTTTTCATTCAAGAGATAGGATTCTCTTTAAGGCCAACAGTTAAAGCCCATTTCTGGCTGTGCTTGAGAAGATCGTGATAATACACAATGAATTGCTACATTCGGTGTGGCAAGGGGAAGTCCAAACTTCCAAATCAGAGACACCTAGCAGGTGTTCCAATGTGCCTCCACCACCATTGTCCTTCCAAGTAGGACTTGGAAAATTTTGTTTAAGAATTCTTAGACAATTGTTGTAGTTTATCTTGTAGATGATGCAGTCTGCAGCCATGTCTATAGTGGAAGGAGTGAATGATGATGGTGGTTAATCAGATGCCACTCAAGCAAATTGTTTTATGCTAGATTGTTGAAAAAGCTCTACACATTGTCGGAGTTTCACCCATTTAGGGACATGTAAGCTGTCAATGTCTAGAATATTCAATAAGATAATGGCTGATTTGTTTGTGGTCTTAACTCCACTCTCCTTTCCTTCCTACCTGACCCCCCCCAAAAAAAGTTTCCTTGTCAATCTAACTGACTTAGCCTTGAATATATTCAGTGATCTGTGAACACCATTCTCCAGGGTAGTGAATTCCAAAGATTAATGACTCTCTGAAAGAAAAACATTAACTGTTAAATGTTGAGAGCCTTATTTTGAAATTGGCCATTTTCACAATATACCCTTTCCATACTATCCTTGGAATGAACTGGTATTTGTGATGGTCATTCAGTGTCTTATTGGCATGCAAACATGTTGTTTTTGTGCTGCAGGAACCAGGATTTCTCACTGCATTTGAATATAGCGAGAAGAGAAAAACAGTGTTTCACATCACCACTGGCAGCCAAGAATTAGAGTGAGAACATTACTTATCTATGGAAATGTTAATTGCTGCTAGAGGGATTCTCAGCAGAAAAAAACAATACAAAAAAAATCAAACAAGCTGTGGTACATTTAATATCTAGAATGTTTTTACTTAAATATTGATATTTATGGCAAATTATAAATTCGGGTATTGAATTATAATTAATGGTATCTTAAGGTCAACATTACTTGCCTATTTCTGGCTGTTATTGAGAAGATTGAGAGGTGGTCATTGCAGGTGCATCGGAATTAATTTTGTGATATAGGTTCTATAGTTATGCAAGTACCTTTGTCCATCTAACTTAATTAGCCTTGGACAACATGGTGACTCAGTGGCTAGCACAGTGTCCTCATAGCACCCATGGACCCAGATTCAATTCTACCTTTGTGCAAACTCCACACAGACATTCTACCATTCTCCCCCTTTCTGTATGGATTTCCTCCCACATGTGTGGGTTTGGTGGATTGGTAATGCTAAATTACCTGTAATGCCGAGGGATTTGCAGGCTAGGTGGATTAGCCATGGTAAATGCAGAGCTACAGGGATAGGTTAGGGGTTGGTCTGGGTGGGATGCTTTTTGGAGGAGCAGTGTGGACTTGATGAGCTGAATGGCTGTTTCCACACTGTAGGAATTTTATGATTTGTTCCATTTACTGCAGGATAAATATTTTATCTACTGCACGACCTCTCTTCCTCATTTACTTCAGAAATTGTATTGTATTTACTGTCGAAACAACCTGTATTCCATTCATTACAGGAATTCTCAAAATCGTAGAAGTTTACATCACAGAATCAGGCCCCTTGGCCCATACCGCCCAAATCTCTTATATTTGTAGCAGAAAGGAAAATACTGTGATTGGTGCAAAGCTGAAAGAAAAACAGAAAATGCTGAAAATATTCAGAGGGTCAAACATCCTCTGTGGAGAGTTAAACAGTTAATAGATCACAGACCTGAAACGTTAACTTTGTCTCTTTCCACAGATGCTGCCAAATCTGCAGAGTATTTCCAGCTTTTTCTGTTTTTATTTACAGCAGGAACACTTTTTAATTAATGTAGGAGCTATCTCCATCTGTTAGTTTTGTAAAAACTCTCTCTTCAGGTAGCTGCGTAAACAATTTACTCTGTCATACCGCCCGGAAATAGACTCTTCGGTCCCACTTGTCTATGCTGTCCAGGTATCCCAAACATAATTAGTCACATTTGCCTGCATTTGGTCCGTATCTCTCTAAACCTTCCCACTCATGTAACTGTTCAAATGTCTTAAATGTTGTAATTGAATCGCCTCTACTACTTCCTCTGGCAGTTCATTCTATGAATGCACCACCCTCTGCATGAACAAAGTAACAGTATTAAACTTAAAGCCAAATACTAAATGTAAGGAATGAGTTAACTCAGCATGGATATGACAGTGGATAGGTAATGGCAAATATTTTATGATTCTTAATGAATGCATTCCATTGAGAAATAAAATGCCAAGGGCAATATAATCCACGTGTGATTATTCATGAAAAGGTGCTAAGCACCGAATCAAATTAAAAGAATGAGTTTATGATAGTGTCAAGAGCACTAAGCCTGCAGACTATGAGACATTTGGGATTCAGAAAAGAATATCTAAAAACTTGGAGAGAAAATAGAGTATTAGCATAAACTAGGAAGACAGATAAAAATAGTCAGTAAGTAGGTTGACAAATTGTAAAGAGAATACAGAGGAAACTCAGTTATCTGAAGGACACGGGCAGAGAGTATTTCGTTCGGTTAATCGAATGCCGGATAATCGATGCCGGATAACATAGTTAGCCATGCATTGGGATTTTGCAATCTTGTTCGGGTGATCTGAAGTTCAGTTAACCGAATGCCAGATAATCAAGGTTCATAAATATAACGAAGAGAGAGTCAGAGTTATACAGAATGGAAACAGACCCTTCAGTCCAACTCATCCACACTGACCAGATATCCTAAACTGATCTAGTGCCATTTGGCCCATATCCATCTAAACCCTTCCCATTCACGTAGCCATTTGGATGCCTTTTAAATGTTGTAATTGTACCCGCTTCCTCTGGCAGTTTGTTCCATATACCCACAACCCTCTGCATGAAAAAGTTGCACCTCAGGTCTCTTTTAAATTTTCCCCTCTCATCTTAAGCCCATGTGCTTTAGTTTTGGACTCTCCTATCCTGGAAAAAAAGACCTTGTCTATTCACCTTATCCATGCCCCTTAGGATTTCATAAACCTCGATAAAGATCATCACTCACCCTCCCATTTATTCAGCCTCTGCTCCTAGATGAAGCCCTCCAATCCCAGCAACATCCTTGTTACCCTTTCAAGTTTCACAACACCTTTGCTATAAGCAGGGAGATCTGAATTGAATACAATATTCGGAAAGCGTCTTAAATAAAATATGCTGTTTTCACAGTAGAAAAATATCAGAAACGTGCAAGGTTTAGGGGATGAAGGTTCTATTAATAGTGAACAAATCAAAGTATTTAATATTAGTTTAAAAAAAAGGTAATTAGATTTGGAGCTGACAACTCTTGAACGTGAAGGCTTGTATTCTCGGCTTTGAAAGATTGACTACAGAGATAGAACAAAGTAAGTTCTGATACACAGAAATGTTCTGTACAGTACAGTATTATGGAACAGTTGAACAGATTGGAAGGAAGCAAATAGAGTCATAGAGATGTTCAGCACAGAAACAGACCCTTCAGTCCAACTCATCCATGCCGATCAAGTATCCTAAATTAATCTAGAATCATTTGCCAACACGTGGCCCATATCCCTCTAAATCTGACCTTTTCACAGACCCATCCAGATTCCTTTTAAATGTTGTAATTGTACCAACCTCCACCACTTTGTTTGGCAGCTCATTCCATACACGTACCATCCTCTGCGTGAAAAAGTTGCCTCTTAGGTCCCTTTTGAATTTTTCCCCCTCACCCTAAACCTATGCCCTCTAGTTCTGGACTCCACTATCCTATCTAGCTGTGACTCCACTTGCAAGGAGCTATGAACCTGCACTCCAAGGTCTTTTTGTTCAGCAACACTCCCCAGGACCTTACCATTAAGTGTATAAGTCCTGCCCTGATTTGCCTTCCCAAAATGCAGCATCTTACATTTATTTAAAATTAAACTCCATGTGCCACTCCACAGCCCATTGGCCCATCTGATGAAGAGTCTGTTTTACTCCGAAATAACCTTCTTCGCTGTCCGTGTAACAGTTATTCAAAAGGAAACTTGTGGAATCCATTATGAAAGTGATGACGGCAGATTGGTTAAAACATAAGTAGACAGAATTAAGGAGCATTTATGAAAGGGAAATTGTGTTTGAAAAATCTTTTAGAGCTTATTGAGAACTTAACCAGCTCAGTAGATAATGGAAAACATATGGATGTACAGTAATATACTGTAATAGTATATTTGTATTTCCAAAAGCATTTCACACAGAAGATCATTACACAAGATAAGGCCTTACAGGTTACAGTAATATATTAGTAGTGGTGAAGAATGAGTAAGAATACATAGTTATTTTCATGTTGTTATAACTGGTTACACATGAACTTGTCTGGGACATCAGTTATTTGCAAACTTGATTAACAATTTGGATAGAAAAACTCTGTGTAATGTCTTTAAGTTTTGGTTAGAAACTAAGACAGGAGGAGGATTTAAAGGAGTGAAATAATCCCTGCAATATTATATTTCTGCTGCAGCTGCATGGAATTGAAGTTAAAGCAAGAAATGTTGGATCTGAAATAAATGAAATAGGGCTAATTTTAACTTTTTTTATTCAATCACATTGTAGGATTGCTAGCTAGGACAATATTTATTGCCTGTCCGTAGTTACTCTTGAGAAGGTTGTGATGAGCTGCCTTCTTGAATCCTTGCAGTCCATTTGGTGTAGGTACAATCACAATCCTGTTAGAGACAGACTTCAAGATTTTCTCCCAGTGACTCTGAAGGAGTAGCAATATGTTTCCAAGTCAGGATGGTGAGTATCTTGGAGGGGAACTTGCAGGTGTTGATGGTCCCATGTCTCTGTTGACCTTGTCCTTCTGTATAGTAGTGGTTGTAGCTTTGGAAAGGAGCCTTGGTGAATTACTGCAGTGCATCTTTTAAGTGACTCACTTTGCTGTGACTGAGGATTGGTTGAAGTGTTGTGCCCATCAAGCAGGCCATTTTGTCCTGAATGGTTTTGGTCCCTTTGGATTTTGTTGGAGCTGCACTCATTCAAGTAAGTGGGGACTATTCCTTCACATTCCTGAAGTGTGCATGTAGATGATGCACAGGCTTTGAGGAGGCAGAAAGTGAGTTACTTGCTGCAAGATCCCTAGTTTCTGACCTGCTGTCATAGCTGCATTACTTGTATGACTAGTCCAGTTCAGTTTCTGGTCAGTGGTAACCCCCAGAATGTTGATATAATAGGATTCAGTGATCGTGATCCATTGACTATCAAGAGGTGATGGTTAGGTTCCCTCTTGTTGGAGAATGTCATTACCTGGAACATTTGTCACTTACTATTTGTCAATCCAAATCTCGATATTGTCAGGTCTTGCTGCATTTAGGCGTGAACTGGTTAGGTATCTGAGGAGTCATGAAAGGTGCCAGAACACTGACAACTGCACAATGAACCTCTGCATTTCTGACCTATTGATGGGTGGAAATTCATTGATGAAGCAGCTGAAGATAGTTGGGCTAAGGAATCTATCCTGATGAACTCCTGCAGTCCTTGGAACTAAGATGACTAACCTCCAATCACCACAATATTTTTCTTTTGTTCCAGTTATGACTTCACCTCGCAGAGATTTTCTTCTGATTCTCATGGACTCCAGTTGTGCTGGAGTACAATGGTGCCATACTTGGGCAAAATATGGTCTTGTTGTCAAATCCATGTCTCTTTTGTCTATGTTTGTACCAAGGCTATAATTAAATAGGAGCTGAATGACCTTAATGGAATCCAAATTGAGAATCGTTGAGCTATTGATAGCACTGTTGATGACACCTTCCATTACTTCACTAATGATTGAGTGTAGACTGTTAATTGGCCAAGTTGAATTTATCCTGATTTTTATGGACAGCAAATAGCTGGGCAAGTTTCCACAGGTTGTTATGCTGCTCCTGTTGAGCACTGATGGAAGTGAATGGTTGTGGATGTTGTGCCCATCCACTGGGCTGTTTTGTCCTGGATGGTGTCAAGCTCTTGAGCATTGTTGGAGCTGGACTCATCTACCTCTACCTCTCCCCCCCCCCCGCCCGACTCAGATATTCTAAAGAAAAGTCCTAATTTGTCCAACTTCTCTCTAATTCAGACTGTTGAATCCTGGGAAGATCCTTGTAAGTTTCTTCTGTATTTATTTCCAGTTTAATAGCATCCTTCTTGTAGCAAGGTGACCAACATACTCCAATACACAATACTCCAAGTCCAACCTCACCAATGTCCTGTACAACTGCAGTATAACTTACAACTTCTATACTGAATGCCCTAACTAATGAAGGCCAGTGTGCCAAAAGCCTTCTTCACTGCCCTGACTACTTATGACTCTATTTTCAGAGAACCGTGCGTCTGAACTCCAAGGTCCCTCTGTCCCACTACACTCCTTAAGGTCTTACTTAAGGTCATCATGAAACGGCTACCTTGATTTGACTTTCCAAAACGCAAGACCTCACACTTACCTACATTAAACTCCATTTGCCATTTCTCAGCCCACTACCCCAGCTGATCAAGGTCCTGCTGTAATTTCTGATAACCTTCCTCACTGTCCATAACACTGCCTATTTTAATGTCACCAGCAAACGTACTAATCATGCCTTGCACATTTTCATCCAAATCATTGATATAGATTAAAAAAAAACAGCAATGGGCCCAGCACCGACCTCTGAGGCACTCCGCTAGTCACAGGTCTCCAGTCTGACAAGCATCCTTCCACTATTACACGCTGTTTCCTACGGTGGGGGGGGGGGGGGGTGCGGGATAGGGAGGTCAAGTATGTTTTTCTTCTTGTTGGTTTTCTCATTGCCTGCTGCAGCAGTGTTTCTAAGGAGTTGACCAGTTTGGTCAGTAATAGTGTTGCCAAGCCACCCTTGGTGGTAGATAATAAACTTTCCCCACCCTGAGTACATTTTGTGCCCTTTCTAACTTCATTGCTTCCTTCAAATGCTGCTGAACGTTATGGAGCATTTACTCATCAGGTGAGGGGTAGGGACAACAGTACATGGCAATCAGGAAAAAGGTTTTATTGCTCATGTTTGATACAATACCGTGAGTCCTTTTAGGGTGTGTACCCAATATGGGTGACTCTTTGGAGTAAATTCAAGAGTTTTTTTTAAAAAAGGCATTTACAATACTTCCTGCACTTCGTGTAGAGCTTCTTCCTGCAGTAATTAGAAAACAGTTTCTGTAGTGAATTCAGTGAAGACATTGATGGTTTCTGATTATAACAGATCTGCAGTAAATGTATTTGACATCTCCTGCAGCAAGTAGAGACAACTTCTGTACCTAATTCAACAGAGCCTTCCTGCAGAAATCCTGCATTAAATGGAGATAATTTATGTAATAATTTTGAGAGATTATCCATAGTAATACAGCAGTTCATGTAGTAAATAGAAAAGTGATATTTCCTGTAGTAAATGGGAAAGATAGGTCTGGCAATTACTGGTTTTGGTCGGTTTCTTTTCACAGCATTCAGACGCTTCCTAATGTAACAGACTTTGGTCTTAATAATGTACCTCCACAATAAGTCACTGACTCTAGGGTCATAGATGTCTACAGCATAGAAACAGGTCCTTTCGCCCAACTTGCCTATGCTGCCCAGTTTTCACAATTTAAACTAGTCCCGTTTGCCTGCATGAGGTCCATATTTCTCCATACCTATCCCCTCCTTATACCGGTCTAAATGTTTCTTAAAATGTCAAAATTGTACTCACTTCCATCACTACCTCTGAGAGCCTATTTCAGACATTTATAACCCTCTGAAAATATTGCCCCTACGTACCCGTTTGTATGTCTCCCATCTCACTTTAAACCCATGCCCTCTAGCTTTAGACTCTTCTACCATGGCGTAAAGCTGTTGGCTATCTTATCTGTGCCAGACATGATTTTATAGACCTCAATAAAAGGTCATTCCTCAGTTTCCTAAGCTCCAAGGAACTCAAAATGTGGCCTTGCCAACATCTTGTATAACTGTGGCAAGACTTCCCAACTCCTATGTTCAGTGTTCTGACTGATGAAAGCAAGCATGCGGAAAGCCACCTTCATCACCCTTTCTACCAGTGACTCGACTTGAGCTATGCCTCTGTACCTCTAGATCTTTGTTCTATAACACTCCCCAGGTCCTAGCTTTGACTGTAAGCCCTTCCCTTGTTTGATCCACTAAAATGTAACACCTTGCATTTATTTAAAATTAAACTCCTCCTGCCTTTCCTCACATCACTGGCCCAATTGATCAAGATCTGGCTCCATTCTCAGAAAGCCTTCTTCACTGTCCACTATACCACCAATCTTGGTGTCATCCACAAATTTACTGATCATACTTTCTAAATTCTAATCCAAATCACTTATGATAAAGTGGACCTAGCACCATACCCATGGCATATTGCTGCATACAGACCTCCAGTCTGAAAAACCACCCTCTATCTTCTGCCAAGCCAAATTTGTGCTTGGATCTTGAGATTTAGTCTTGAACTACAACATATTACCAAGGCTTTGTTGGTCCATGTAGACAACATGTACTGACTCCTATCTCCAGTATAGATGGATATTTTGCTTTGCTCAACCTGCTTGTGGCTTGAGAACCTAACAAATATCCTGGTCCCTTCTGCCATGGCCGTGACGTTGTGTGGATAAGAAACAGACTCCTGTCTGGACTCTCCCATATTGAGCCCATTCCTGAGCAAAGACAAAAAAAAGGGAGAATAAAAAAGTACTGCAAGCCTCTGAAATCAGCCGTTTCTATTTCTCAGTGATGTGAAAGGTCAGAAGGTGGATAACTTGCCCTGACCTGGTGGGCCACAGCTCTGGTTTCTGAAGAGACCAGAGAGGAGATAGTGAAGTCAGTGGTGATCTTTCATGAAAGGTTAGAGTCAAGAGAGTTCTAGCGGACTGGAAAATGGCTGATATAAGAACCCTGTTTAAAAAGAGGGAGGCAGAAGATGGGAAGTTTAGGCTGGTTAGCCTGACTTTGGTCATTGATAAGATTTTATAATCCATTAAGAATGTGATTGCAGAGCACTTGGAAGTGTGTGGTAAAATAGAGGAGGTCATACCTGACCAATCTGTTAGAATTCTGGAGGTGGTAACAAGCAAGTTAGACAAAGAACTAATGGTTGTGGTTGATGTGGATTTCCAGAAGGCTTGAGTGAGTGTGAGAGAGTGAGAGCCTGCACAATTTCCGCCTTTGCTGTTTGATTTCGTGTATCGCTGGACATCGGAGTGCATCTGGGAAAGTTAATAAAGTGAAATCCACAACTAATCTTGGAGGAACTGTTGGGCAGGGAGAGGCTGTACAGGCTGGGGCTGTTTTCCCTGGACCGTCGGAAGCTGAGGGGTGACCTTATAGAAGTTTACAAAATTATGAGGGGCATGGATAGGATAAATAGACCAAAGTCTTTTCCCTGGGATCGGGGAGTCCAGAACTAGAGGGCATAGGTTTAGGGTGAGAGAGGAAAGATATAAAAGACACCTAAGGGGCAACCTTTTCACGCAGAGGGTAGTACGTGTATGGAATGAGCTGCCAGAGGAGGTGGTGGAGGCTGGTACAATTGCAACATTTAAAAGGCATTTGGGATGGGTATATGAATGGAAGGGTTTGGAGGGATATGGACCAGGTGCTGGAAGGTGGGACTAAATTGGGTTGGAATATCTGGTCGGCATGGGTGGGTTGGACCGAAGGGTCTGTTTCAATGCTGTACATCTCTATGACTCTAAGATAAGAGCCCATGGTGTTCAGGACAAGGTGCTGGCATGGATAGAGAATTGGCTGACTGGCTGAAGGCTGAAAGGATAAAGGGCCTTTTTCTGGATGGCAGCTGCTGACCATTGGAATTCCAGAGGTCTTTCGTAGGACCACAACTATTCACATTATACAATTATCTCTTATTGCTAAGTTTGCAGGTAACGCCAGAGGCTGGTATCCTATCAAGTCACCCTTTATTTACATATGAAGAGTCCTTGATACTGATCCAGCTCTTAGAGCTAACAGAACCTTTACACTGCTGCTTATTTTTTTTCCCCCTGTACCTCTACACTGCTGTAAAGAAGTAGTGCTTATTTTCCCCTAGCATCCATGTTGCGAATGTAGGTGCAAGACACAGTGGAAGCTCTAGGTTTAACTAACTTTAATATTCCACCACCAAGAAAAACACTTAATGGGCAAGGAACCAGTGACAGGCATTGCCCCAAGGCCCTCTGCTTATGCAAAGAAAGTGAAAGGGAGGGTAGGTACTAAATCAAAATAGAATTGGGGAGTGGGGGAAGGAATAAAGGGAATCTAATCCTTTAGTGCTCACCTCTCCCTGCAAGTGTATTGGTAGATACTATGCTCCTTCTCCAGGGACACCTGAGCCTGACCATAACTGCAGAAGAGAGGAAAGTAGTCGGTCCACTGCTCGTTAATGACCAGCTAGGCCAGGTCCAGGAGCACTCCCACAAAGGGGGGAGGGGGGAGGGGGGAACTGGGTGTGTAAAGACTGAAGTGCAACCAGAAGCAGAGGAGAAGGTTCTTCAGGCATCTAAAAAGGGAGTGTAAATGCCCACACCGCCACAAAACAAACAGTTAGGCTGGGAGTCCCTGAACCATCCCAACCTCTGCTCAAGGGACTGCTGCGTGCATCACCCTCCACCCCAGATCCATGAGAGACGGGGACCCCTGCATAGAGAGACCTCTACTGGGGATCTCTGGCACCTGGTTGCAGAAGGGCATGCCCAGTGGAGGAGGGAGAAGAGGTGAACTGTGTGCAGCAACAGCAATAGGGCCTGCCATTTTACATCTTTAAAGAGACAAAACTTAAAATTCTGGAGGCAGCTCAGGCTGCGGGGCACAGGCTCCTGGGCCAATATGAAATTCTGTCAGCGGAGGGGTATGCACAGATAGGACTCCATCATACATCTGAGCATTCCAAACTGTGTACAATGTCAGGTTCAAGCATTGCAGTTAAGGCATTGACAGTGGCCATGAACTGGATGTCTGCCTCTGCCCTGTGTGACAATTCCTGCAACACCATCCAGCCTTAACAACCCCACCCAGCATGTCCCCAACCCTGGTCACCCTTGCAGCCTCCTCTTAGACAGCCAATCGAACCTGCAATTGTGGAGGGGTGGATTCCTGAGCAATAGTTCTGACAATGACTACTACTCCTGTAGGAGGGTGGGCATGATGCAAGTTGACTATGTCCCAGACAGTGATCAGGTCCTGATAAGGGTCAGGTAGCAGCCTGAGGAAGTGACTTGCAAACAGTTACGGTCATGGAACAGGAACTGTGTTGTAGTTGAGGTTATGCAGCTGGTGGAAAAGAAAGCTGTCACCAGGATGCACCACCTAGGAGGTTCAATGTAAAAAAAACTAACATTGCAAAGCCTGAAGACAAAGT
The DNA here is from genome assembly GCF_047496795.1 of Chiloscyllium punctatum. NCBI lineage: Eukaryota > Metazoa > Chordata > Chondrichthyes > Orectolobiformes > Hemiscylliidae > Chiloscyllium > Chiloscyllium punctatum. The sequence goes on along the minus strand of NC_092756.1, from coordinate 68,249,732 downwards.
AGTCATCTGGGTGCAAATGCACACTAGCAACTGACTGTTCTCAGCAAAGAGACTCAATTAGTGCTGCGACCCAGTACATCTTTTTGTCCAAGTGAACCAATGATCTCTGGATGTCAGTGACAAAACCCGGCTGAGGGACCACAACATGAAGGCTGTCAGCCAGATTGGGACTGTTTAATTTTGTCCAATCAGGGTCTTTGTATTCTATGTAATGAGGGCGTCCAGGTGAACATCAGTCACTACATCGGGTGGGTGGCACAGTGGCTAGCACTGCTACCTCACAGCGCCAGAGACCTGGGTTCAATTCCCACCTCAGGTGACTAACTGTGTGGAGTTTGCACAATCTTCCCTGTGTCTGCGTGGGTTGCCTCCGGGTGCTCCGGTTTCCTCCCACAGTCCAAAAACGGTTAGGTGAATTGGTCATGTTGAATTGCCTGTAGTGTTAGGTGAAGGGGAATGGGTCTGGGTGGGTTGCGCTTCGGCGGGTCGGTGTGGACTTGTTGGGCCGAAGGGCCTGTTTCCACACTAAGTAATCTATTCCTCAAGTCCCATGACATGGGCCAGTTCTGTTGCTGCTCCTGCTGGGGAGTTTTAGCACCAGGTCAGGTTCCTCAAACTCTCCTGATATGGGTGGAGTGTAATGCATAGTAGCTCACCTTGGAGCATCATAAAATTAATTCTCTTCGGGTGGCAAAGCCATTGAGGTAGTGACACTGTCCATCTCAGATTCTAAAATCTGTTCAATGCTGATAGAAGAGGAGAACAGTCAGAAGGCTGTTGAGCTGGAAACTTTCTCCCAAACCATTTCCAAGTTTGCAGTTTTCTTATGGGCCACATGCTTGTTTAGGACTGTCATACCTACATAGAACATAGAAGAATACAGCGCAGTACAGGCCCTTCAGCCCTCGATGTTGCGCCGATCAAAGCCCACCTAACCTACACTAACCCACTATCCTCCATATACCTATCCAATGCCCGCTTAAATACCCACTTGTACAGGTCACTGGAGATGACCTTGCATTAACTGTGTCTCACCCAAGCAGGACCAGTCCCATCACCAAATTTTGCCCTCAAAATTGTCTCAGTTAGCAGATTTGTGTCCAGCATTGATGTTCCTGATGCCTTTTCACCCTCCACTGAAAGATCAGATTTGACCTGGTGAGTCTTCTCCCAATCAGCAACTCTACTGGAGCTATCCCACTTGTTGCAGGAAGGGTGGTCTGTTCATCAATAGGAACTGGGACAGTTTGAAATGGTAGGCTGTTTCTTTAAGCCTGCCTTCAAAAGTTCAGACTAATCTTTCAGCCAGGCCTTTGGATGGTATGGAGCTGTCCTTTATGTCAAATATCATTCCCTGTTACTTGTGACCACCACCATCTGAGACTCCGTGTATTGCAAAGGAAGAATGTGGTTTTTCTATCACTATTTGACAAATAATTATGTCTGCATATCCAGCGACTGAGTGGGTGTTCATAGTGACTAGAAACATTGAGCCCATAAAGGGACCCACATAGTTGATGCGTAACTGAGTCTTAGGTTTACATGGCCATTCCCATGCAAGTGGAAAAGCTGTTGGTAATAACTTGTCATTGTTGGCACTACCAGTGCAGTCATATCTGCACCTAATCCTGGCCACCAGACAACTTCTTGAAAATATCTTTATTTTGGAAACCCCTTGCCGATTCTGGTGGAGATCAGCCAGTATCTGGCTGTGACCTTTGCTCACATAAAAGGGAGTCTTCTCTACTGAAATCTGGTCTCTGCAGGTCCAAAGAAGGTTTGTTCTTGTGATGGCCTTTTGGTTCCCTCCATCACCACCAGTTGTTTTACTTTTGCCAGGACCAAAGTGATATTGTCAGCTGTGACTGGAAAATTTTCAACCATTGTGGACACTTTCAGTGGCAGTAGCACCTGTGGTGTATCTTGGCTTCCTGGACAGTGTTCCACCTTATTATACACTTAGAAGTATAGCCAACCACCAAATTCCATTTGAAGTTATTGACGGCTCTGCCTTGGTGTTGACCTAGGTGTTGTTTGTTGTCCATTAGTATAGATTTATACTCAGATATTGGCGAAACTTCCTGACTCCAGCTCTGACTGCCAAATATCTGGGCATGTTCATGCTCTGCATTAGCCAATTCCTGGATGTATACACTATTGGGCATTCCTCTCCATTGTACCACCTATGAACTAATAATACCCTGATGCATTTCATGCCAGATCTTGCCTGGATTCATGGTGTGCCAACATTTTAGACACTAATATTTGTTTCTTCACTTCACTGAAAGAAATGGTTTGGTTACATGACCATTTCCAAGGCTAACCTTTTTTTTTTAAAAACAAAAGTTGATGCAAAGGTGCCAGGATGTGGCCAGATTTGGTAATAATTCACTAGCCCAAGGTAAGACCCAAGTTCCTGTACAGACATGGGAGCTGGGTCATCTTTGATCACCCTCACTATCTTCCAATGGGTGTAACCTAGTCTCGTCAGCTCTGTAGCTGAAGTAGGTCACTTGAGCTGCCTGGAACAGTTTTCCCTTCTAAGATGTACACCTGCCTAGTAGAAAACTCTAAGGACTATATTCAATTTCTCCAAGTGCTCCATATTGCCCTTTCCTGCTCTTAGAAAGAATCTAGAGAAGTGGCAACATGCAGTGGACCTTATAAAAAGTTCTCCATTGTCTGCTGAAAAATTGCACAGACTGACAATCCCCAAATAGCAGTCTTGTATATTGCTACAAGTATTATCACTATTAATTGTAACATACTTCTGGGAATCCTTATCTAACCACAGTTAGAAGCACATGGCTCATGTCCAGCTTAGTGAAGGACAGTAACCCCTTGCAACTTTGCATAATGAATCCTCTATGTACTGAGGACTTAACTCACTGCAAAAAAAGTTGTTTACCGTTTGCCAAATATCTCAAGAGGCAAACTGACCCAGCAGGCTTTATAAATCACATGACTAGTACTACTTGTGCTAAAGAGACTGGTTTGATGATTCCTTCACTTCCCAACCTTCTGATTTCTGCCTCTACTTTTGCCTGCAAGAGGAATGGCACTGGACAGGTCTTGTAGAATCCTGGTCAACATGCAAAGTAGCCTTTCTCCTTTGATAATTGAGACCTTTCTAAAAACCTCCATTTGTTTAGGACTTCACTCAGGTGGTCATTTTCGAATTGAAAACTGTTGAGCCAATCAAGGTGAATCTTAACCAATTTCACCCCATCAAGCTTGGGTTTGAGCTTTTACTACAATCAGTGGTGACTGAACCAGCTGCTTCTCAGAACCAGGAATTAAAGTTGTACCCTTAAATCAGGTCAGCACAGTGGCTCGGTGCTTAGCTCTGTTGCATCACAGCATTAGGGTCCTGGGTTCAATTCCAGCCTCTGGTGACTGTGTGGAATTTGCACATCCTCCCAGTGCTCCAGTTTTCTAACAGTCCAAAGATGTGCAGGTCAGGTGAATTGGCTACACTAAATTGCCTGTAGTGCTAAATGCATTAGCTAGATGGAAATGCATCTGTGTGGGTTACTTGGAGGGTGTGAACTTATTGGGCCAAAAGGCTGGTTTCCACATGTGGGAATCTAATCTATATAGGTGCCTCTATGTAGGCTGTCAGTATAGCTGAGGTCTTATGCAAGCTTTAGGGTCAGAGCCCAGAGTGAATTTTGTTAAAGACCGGTTCTGTGATCACTGAAACAGCCATGTTGGTAATGACCTCCATTACAACTGGGTGACCCAGATGGGTATTTTGCTTGTTTACCAACATCCAAATTGGAACCAGTTTGCCAGAACCAAACCAGTTGTAGGTGCTGTTTCCAGGGTGTGCATTCTTAAAACTGGCCTAGAAGTTCTTACCCCCATTTAGGTCTATTGGGATTCTTTTGCTGTCTCAAGTCTGCATACCAGCATCAACTACAATGGCTTGCCAGCCCAGATCCTGTAAGGAAAAATTGTAACTGTTTGGCCATGTTCTGGGTTTTTACTATGGGCTGACCTAAAGTCCCTCTGTTCAGGACTATGAGCTGAGTGAGGCTCTGCATTTGCCTGCACTCAAGTGGTGTTCACCAAGCTCAGTCCAAAATAAAATCATAAAACCGAGAGTAGGGCAAGTAGTAGGGTCACCTGTCATGCAACATAAACCCAAGGTCCCAGTTGAGGCAGTCTTCAGGGATACCAAACTTGGCTATCAGCCTGTCAGTCACTGTTGTTGCATAGCCTGAAGTCCACCTTGGGAGGACAATCACCCAAAGATCAGGGGCCAGATGTCCTTGACCGCTGAAGGGTTCTGACTGGGAGGGAACATCCCTGTCTAGCGATTGTTGCACAATGTCCACTCATCTGTTGTCATAGCTTCTCCTTGGTCTCAATGTACCATGCCTTGGTGCATCCTTGCCTGCAGCATACAAAATAGACAGTGTTGATTAATGGACACAAGTCACCAGACAGGGACGTTTCCTCCCAGTCAGGGACGTTTGGCCTCAGATCTTTGGGTGACCGTCCTCAAAGGCAGGCTTTAGGATACAGAGTGGCCAAGCAGAGGCTGATAGTCAAGTTCAGTACCCATGAGGATGGCCTCATCTGGGAGCTTGGGTTCATGTCACTACAGGTGACCCCACTACACTATACACAAGCACACACAGACTACCTCACACTGGCACACCATAAGGCATATACTCCATCACATTATCAAAAATGCAGACACTCATATGAAAGCATACAAGTCTGGGGTGAATTTGCAGGTACATTCTGTTGTTCAAAAAGCACACAGTCTACAGGCAGGCAATCCATGATATTTTATAAATTCCTATTTTGAAGAGAGAACCAATGGCTCAAGATTGAAATACAGATAGACTAACCTCAACTTTAATGCATTGTTTGGAGTTAAGGTGTTTTAAAAAGTAACATCAAGTTATCTCAGGAATTTGACTTGAAAGAATTTGAGATTTACATATTAAAGTGAATCAAAACCTGCAACCATTTTAACAGAAAGACTTAGCAGTCTAGATTTGTTCAATATTGAATCAGTTGTAGGACACTGATTTTTGCTATAAATTCTGTCCTATGATCCTACCCCACCAACTGCCTGACAAAAGAGCAGCACTGAAAGCTAGTGCTTCCAAATAAGCCTGTTGGACTATAACTTGTTGTTGTTATTTTTAGCTTTGCCCACCCCATCATCCAATACCAGCGCCTCCACAGCATGGCTACCAAGCTCAGTTAGACTGGTAAAAACTGTCCACTGCCATTCAAATACCCTGCAGGTCATATGCTCCACTTACCAATAATTAAAACGGTTGTAATGCCTGTTTGGAGTTCAGTTAGTAAGTGCTTTTGCATGGTTACATCATTAATCCCATATACTCTTAACATCTCATTTTCCCCCCGATTCTCAAATTATCAAGCAAGACCAATAGCATCACAGATTAAAGGCAGCTTGTGGTCATTATATTCTTTAACTAAATCCATTGACTCTTTAGTATCTGGTGTGGTGTCTCAGAAAAGGTTAGGCTCCTAATAACTAAAAAGATTGCTGGTCTACAAGCAGTCAGGAGAATTACTCATTGCTTTTCAAAATGTCATTTGCCAAAAATGAATTCCTTTCACATATTGGAAAGGGTCTTTTGATTAGATTAGATTAGATTACCTAGTATGGAAACAGGCTCCTCGACCCACCGAAGCACAACCCACCCAGACCCCTTCACCTAACACCACAGGCAATTTAGCATGGCCAATTCACCTAACCTGCACATTTTTGGACTGTGGGAGAAAACCCACGCAGACACGGGGAGAATGTGCAACCTCCACACAATCAATCAGTTGCCTGAGGCAGGAATTGAACCCAGGTCTCTGGTGCTGGGAGGCAGCAGTGCTAACCACTCTGCCGCCCATACATAGGCAAGATTGAAGAAGTCCAAATAATGGTATGCTGCCAGAAATGCTTACCTCAAATCAAAGACAACAATTGCAAGTGAATTTCTTCAGGTATATGCTTTTCTCTTCTTACCAATGTAACAACATCACAGAAGCCATTAGCCAGTCACCAAACCACCCTTTATTTTTTCACATGGCAAGTTCTTGACACTGCTCCAGCTTCCTCAAAGCCAGCTGTTGAGTGAACATGATGTCTGGCACTCCTCTTCATTTTTTTTTACTACCACCTAACTGCAGTAGTGCTTTTTTTTCCCAGCACCCATATATTGTGTGTGTGTGTGTGTGTGTGCAGGTGGCACTCCTCTTCATCTCTATCAGCTGGGGCTGTCTGATTAGACCAGATTAAAGACCCCAATCAGTGAACTCCTATTCTATGAGGTGCACCTGGCTGACCTCATTACAATCACTGCAGATACACTGATAGATGGAGGGGCAGGTAGTGATGAGGAAGTGGGGAAGGCTGCGGAAGGGCTTAGACAGGGTAGGATAGTGGGTGAGGAAGTAACAGACAAAAGACAGTGTGGGAAAGTGAGAGGTTTTGCTAAAACAAACTAGAAAAAACCTAAATGGGAGAAATGGGCACTTGCTTTCCATTTTTGCCCTTCCTTCAAAAAAAAGGACAAAAATTACCTTTTCAAAGTGACAGCATCGTCACAGGTATGAACTGCGCACAATATTCCAAATGTGATCAGATCACATTTGGAATATTGTGCACAGCTCATACCTGTGACGATACTGTCGCTTTGAAAAGGTAATTTTTGTCCTTTTTTTTGAAGGAAGGTCATATAGGCAGAGATGCCAGAGGGTCTCGTTCAACAATAGAAAGCGAGTGCCCATTTCTCCCATTTAGGTTTTTTCTAGTTTGTTTTAGCAGTAGCAGTCACAACGTGTAAGAATCCAGGGGTGTTGCAAACTTCAGTAAAGAATTTCTAATATCTTTTTCTGAAATCTCTTTGAATGTTGTTCTCTCCTGCCTGTAAGAATCTGGGTTTGAATTTACCTTTTTGCCAAGGGGTGTGTTTCAGGCATGTTCCTGTATTGGAACAGTTAGTTAGTGGTAGTAACTGTATTGGGTCTGTTAAGTCTTCTAATTGTTAAATTCTTATAAATTCTGTTTTTTTTTAAACACTACTGTTGAAACAATTCTGTTTTGCTTAAGGGCGGCATGGTGGCTCAGTAGTTAGCATTGCTGCCTCACAGCACCAGGGACCCAAGTTCGATTCTAGCCTTGAGTGACTGTTTGGAGTTTGCACATTCTCTCTGTGTCTGCGTGGGTTTCCTCTGGGTGCTCTGGTGTCTTCCCACAATCCAAAGATGTGCAGGTCAGGTGAATTGGCCATGCTAAATTACCCATAGTGTTAAGTGCTTCGTCAGAGAGAAATGGGTCTGGGTGGGTTACTCTTCGGAGGATCGGTGTGGACTTGTTGGGCCGAAGGGCCCGTTTCCACACTGTAGGGAATCTAATCGTAAAGCAGAGTGGTTTTACCAGCTGCATCACACCTGGAATACCCACTTCACATCTGCCTTTAACAAAAGAAAGTTAGGGTCTAGCCTATCTACTTAAAATATTTTGAGGGTGTCTGGCCTAGTCCATAACATACCACAGGAAGATGTGCTGGCATTAGAGGAGGTCCAGAGAAGGTTTACAAGAATAATGCGAGAATGAAGGGCTTTATATATATATGATGAGCAATTGAGGACTCTGTCTGTACTCAATGTAGTTTGAAAGGATGAAGGGGAATTTTTTTTTAAACTTGTGGAATGCTGAGACACCTGGATAGAATGGGCTTGGAGATGTTTCCACTATCAGGACACAGCCTCAGAGTGAAGGGATGACCTTTCAGAACTGAGATTAAGAAGAATGTTCTCAGCCCGGGTGGTGACTCTGTGGAACTCATTGCCACAGAAGGCTGTGTAGACCAAGTCATTGAATGTATTTAAGACAGAAATAGGTGTGTGGACCCACCTACAAACTACATCAAACTTGACAGCTAGTGTCTTGGTGCCTTCTGGTTTTTTTTTCAGTGATAAACAGCTTAGATGAAAAGCAGCCTTTTCACAAGTGGGGTAATTAGTAATAGCTCACATAAGCAATCAGCAGTGAAGACATCAAGGATACAGGAGAGATAACATACAAAGCTTCAAGGTTTACAGTATATTCAAAGAGAAAGTGTAAACAACCACCGTATAAAGAAGGGAAACAAAGTGAGTACAGATAAAACTGGAGAGCAACCATCATAGAAGTGGCCAACGCTGATGTCCACAATCAATTGATTAGACCTTTTGAGAATGTGACCCACTCACATGTAATACTTAAGTTAGGTTGTAAGTCTGAAGCTTTATTTTGCTTGGTTTGTTAAAAGCTGAAGTTGTAACCAGAATAAAGAACCACTGAGTTAACTGTCCGAACTGTCCTGACTGATTTCTTTTTGTACTGAGGTACCTCAGGCTCTTGATTAGTAAGGGGATCAAAAGTTACGGGGAGAAGGCAGGAGAATAAGGTTGAGAAAAATACCAATCAAATTTGAATGGAGTAACACACTTGATGGGCTGAATGGCCTAATTCTGCTCCTATATTTTAGTCTTAAATCTATATGGAAACCATAGCCTTTTTATATGGCACTAGTTGCTGGACTTCACTAAGTGAAGAATTTAAGCGCCAAAGGCTTCTGAGAAACTGTAGAAGAGGTGTAATGGTGACTGGTAGAGTGTCAGGTGCATGGGTGTGGGGTTGGTTGGAAGTTAGATGAAGGATTCAGGTAATGAGCGGTCAGATGGTGCAGTGCAGTCAGGTTGGACTGGGTGAGGGGACTTGGTTGGGTAGTTGAATCAGGGTAAATGATTTAGGCTTATTCTGAGTGGGTCAGGAGAGGTCAGGTGGACTTGGTGAAGTCAGGCCATAGTGAGATCAAATCAAGCAAAAGATTGTGAAGTTTGGGGAGGATGGTCGAGCAGTATTTGGGGAATGAAGTGGAATAATCCAGCAGGGTTTCAGGTCCATAGAGGGATGGGTGGGCAATGTCAGCTGTAGAGTTGGCTATGATTTAAAATTGGTGTTAATCCTTAAACATTTCCTGACAAACCAGGTGAAGTATGTAGTTTGATACTTGCTGATGGTTTGAGGCTTAATGGACTGAAATGAAGCAACTAAGAGAACCTCATGAACTACAAGTAAGTTTCCAGGAAACAAAATCTCGATATTGTTAGAGCTGTCAAAATCCAGACTCCATAAACTGGTTCAGTTGAAATTTGCAATGGCATACATTCTACTGCTGAATTTGAAGATGTTAATTTGCCTGTAGGAAGCGAACAACAGGCCCAGCAGCAGCCAAAATCATCTCCATGGAAGGCAATCACAACCCCTTAAGGGGATAAAAAGAATGTGTAGAACCTGTGTGAAACTACCTGAAACTTTACACACCAGAGAACACAGTCAGTGAAAAACCTCAGTGCCATTCCAGACTTTCCTGTGATTTGGTAAATACTCAGTGAGGTCATTATAGTAGAGTTCAAAAAGCCAGTTGTCAATATTTTCAATCAAACTATTCAAACACATTTTGGGTTAGAAGGGATTTCAGTCCAGTCCTTCTGACTCAGGCAGGGACACTACTACTGTGCCTCAAGAGTCCTGTCTCACCAGTGGTAGATATTCTCTGATCAATCTATTCAGAGATGTTATGATACAGCTCTGGAGCAGGTGGAATCTACACCTGGGCCACCTGGTTCAGGGGTAGGGGCACTACCACTGCATCATAAGAGCCCTCTTGTCAGTGGTATAACCCCAAACAACAATGGTTTTACCATTATAAGTGGAAGTGGAAAACTACAGCTGCAGCATCTTCATAAACCTGTGAGCCTCTGCTGGAACATTTTCACACATGTGATCCAAATATAAACAGTCATTTTGTGTAAAAACAAAATAATTCAGTGACCATAACAATTGCTGAGATCACAGTAGTGGAAAGGGTTAACTTGCATTGATGTGACCTGATTGTAGCATCATGCATCTACCTTGAGTCTCAATGTGGCTTCAGAGCTGCCAGCTTGACAGTAGATATGATTTTCTCATTTCAGCAGTGACAGAGCTCCAGTGAACACTTTGCCTTGCCTCATGGACCTCTCGTCAACAGATATGGATTCTTGAAATTGCTGTGAAAAACAGGCTGCCCTGATTTTGTGCCCTGTGCCCTAATACCAACAACCTTTGATGTATTTTTCTCCATTGTTGCGTATTTTCAGAGACTCAAATGGCAATTACCTGCACACCAAAAATAACAAACAGCTATTCAACTTGGCAAGACTGCATACCTAGGTCAAAGTGTATACATACAGACATGCATATGAACATTTAAACTGGGAGTAGGAGTAGACCACTTGCCCCTTAACCTTGCTGTGCCATTCAATAAGGTCATGGCTGATCGGATTAGTCCACATTCCCTCCAATCCCTGATGACGTTTCACAGTCGTCCTTATCAAGAATCTATCATTGCTTTAAAAATACTTAAGGACCACGTTGCCTCACTTTTTGAGGAAAAAAGTTAGAGTTAAGCCCTTCTGTTATGTTCTAGTTTATGAATTCTTTTTGCTGATGATGCTGTGCTTGCATCACACTGAAGCTCACTTGTAGCAGTTGATAGATTGGGAGTTTGGACAATCCATATCAAGAAGAGCAAAATTAAGAATCAGGGCATAGAGACTTCATGTTCCATCAACATCAACAACCCCACTCTGGACGTCATTTATAACTTCACACACCTTAGATCAGCATAAATCCAAAATCACTATCAATTTAGCGAAAGCTGCAAAGTTGAGAAGTTGGCTGTGGACCAGCAGCAACTAATCAACAGCAGCAAAGCATGGTCAAGCTATTACAAGCCAAGGAAAATGGCTGAATATCTTCTGCATTAGTGGTGCTGGAAGAGCACAGCAGTTCAGGCAGCATCCAAGTAGCTTCAAAATCGCCGTTTCGGGCAAAAGCCCTTCATCAGGAATAAAGGCAGTGAGCCTGACGCGTGGAGAGATAAGCTAGAGGAGGGTGGGGATGGGGAGAAAGTAGCATAGAGTACAATGGGTGAGTGGGGGAGGGGATGAAGGTGATAGGTCAGGGAGGAGAGGGTGGAGTGGATAGGTGGAAAAGGAGATAGGCAGGTAGGACAAGTCCGGACAAGTCATGGGGTCAGTGCTGAGCTGGAAGTTTGGAAGTAGGGTGAGGTGGGGGAAGGGAAATGAGGAAACTGTTGAAGTCCAATTGATGCCCTGGGGTTGAAGTGTTCCGAGACGGAAGATGAGGTGTTCTTCCTCCAAGTGTCTGGTGGTGAGGGAGCGGCAGTGAGGGAGGCCCAGGACCTCCATGTCCTCGGCAGAGTGGGAGGGGGAGTTGAAATGTTGGGCCATGGGGCGATGTGGTTGATTGGTGCGGGTGTCCCGGTGATGTTCCCTAAAGCGCTCTGCTAGGAGGCGCCCAGTTTCCCCAATGTAGAGGAGACCGCATCGGGAGCAATGGATACAATAAATGATATTAGTGGATGTGCGAGTAAAACTTTGATGGATGTGGAAGGCTCCTTTATGGCCTTGGACAGAGGTGAGGAAGGAGGTGTGGGCTCAGGTTTTAAAGTGCCAGGATGGGAGGGTGGGTTGTAGGGGGGCGTGGACCTGACCAGGTAGTCATGGAGGGAACGGTCTTTGCGCAAGGCGGAAAGGGGTGGGAGGGAAATATATCCCTGGTGGTGGGGTCTGTTTGGAGGTAGCGGAAATGTCGGCGGATGATTTGGTGGGAAGAGGTGTAATCCAGGTAGCTGTGGGAGTCGGTGGGTTTGTAAAAAATGTCAGTGTCAAGTCGGTCGTCATTAATGGAGATGGAGAGGTCCAGGAAGGGGAGGGAAGTGTCAGAGATGGTCCAGGTAAATTTAAGGTCAGGGTGGAATGTGTTCGTGAAGTTGATGAATTGCTCAACCTCCTCGCGGGAGCACGAGGTGGCGCTAATGCAGTCATCAATGTAGCGGAGGAAGAGGTGCCGGTGTAATTACGGAAGATCAACTGCTCTACGTAGCCAACAAAGAGACAGGCATAGCTGGGGCCCATACGTGTGCCCATGGCTACCCCTTTGGCCTGGAGGAAGTGGGAGGATTCAAAGGAGAAATTGTTACGGGTGAGGACCAGTTCGGTCAAACGAATGAGAGTGTCGATGGAAGGGTACTGTTGGGGACGTCTGGAGAGGAAAAAACGGAGGGCTTGGAGGCCCTGGTCATGGCGGATGGAGGTGTAGAGGGATTGGATATCCATGGTGAAGATGAGGCGTTGGGGACCGGGGAAACGGAAGTATTGGAGGAGGTGGAGGGCGTAGGTGGTGTCTGTGGGGAACGTATGTGGGGAGTTCCTGGACTAGGGGGGAATAGGACAGTGTCGAGGTAGGTAGAGATGAGTTCAGTGGGGCAGGAGCATGCTGAGACAATGGGTCAACCAGGGTGGTCAGGCTTGTGGATCTTGGGAAGGAGGTAGAACCGGGCAGTGCGGGGTTCCCGGACTATGAGGTTGGAAGCTGTGGGTGGGAGATCTCCTGAGGTGATGAGGTTCTGTATGGTCTGGGAGATGAATATCTTCTGCCTCTGGCTCTTGATTCTTTCACAAGGGGTAGCCGTTTCCCTCAATCTACTCTGTTCAGATCACTCATGATTTTGAACACCTCCATTAAATCTCCTCTCGAACTTCTCCATAAAAGTTTCTGTCATCTTTAATTTATCCTAGTTTGTCCAGGGGATTGTCCATTGACCCTTGACGTTCTTTTCTGAAAGCTTTCTCCCCATTTACTTGATAATTTATTTAATATGTGCTGCAAAAGCTATGTTCATTCAGTTACAGTTGTATTTACTTCCATCAAAATAACTGCAAAATTTCTGTAGTAAACCATGGAGGCAATGGGTTCAGAAGCCTATCTTACCAAATAGCAAGACGAGGGTGAGCTTGGAGTTGAGAAAATATTGAGAAGGTAGAAACATATCTTCATCCTCAGTGTTCTCAGTGACACTTGATGTTGGAAACTCCACTTTGCAACTGGCCCTGTGATGTTGAGAGCCATCTTCTCCCCGGCATCTTTTTCTTTAGGTGGCTCTAAGTTCTTTTGTTTTCTTCTAGTGTGTATTTGCAAGTGAGAGTGGGCATTGCATGCTGTTTTGCACTGTTTGGTTGATATTCCAACCATAGTTAAATAGTTGAAGATATGTAGAGGGGGTGATTGTTGTGTGTGATTGGTACAGTGGTAGGTGTGTGAAAGTGAGGTGGAGTATTTTGGATGTTGGGCATGAATGGTGAGTGCCATGGACTGTTGCTGGGTTACTAATATCATGTATGCATTGATTGCATAAGAGCACTGTGTCTCAATGGTTAGCACTGCTACCTTAGTGCCAGGGACCCAAGTTCAAATGAAACCTTGGGTGACTGTCTGTGTGAAGTTTGCAAGTTCTCCCCATGGCGGGGAGGGTTTCTGCTGGGTGCTGTGGTTTCCTCCCACAGTCCAAAGATGTGCCTGTTAGGTGGATTGGCTGTACAATGTTGTCCTGTTGTGTGCAGGATGAGTAGGATTAGGTACTGTGAACGTGGGCTGAGAGAATAGGTTAGGCTCTGGGTGGGATGTTCTTTGGAGGGTCAGTGTATACATGATGTAATTTGAGTAAAGGTACAAAGGGCATGAGGAAGAGTTTATTGGAAGGTGAGCCTAGCAGGGAAGATAGTGGAGTAGCAATGGCAGAAGTTTCTGGGAGTAATTCAGGAGACACAGCAAAAATGCATCCCAAGGAAGAAAAGCTATACTAAAGGGGAGGATGGGCAATCATGGCTATCAAAGGGAAGTCAGGGACAGCATAAAAGCACACAATCTGGTGAAGATTAATGGGAAGCCTGAGGAATGGAAAGCCTTTAAGAACCAGCAGAGGATAACTTAAAAAAAACAATAAAGGGGGAGAAGATAAATATTGAAAATATTCTAGCTAATAATATGAAAGAGGATTGCAAGATATCTAAAAGATAAGAGAGAGGCAAGAATGGACATTAGACCACTGAAAAATGAGGCTAGTGAAGTAGTAATAAGGAACAAAGAAATTATGAAGTAACTGAATTGGTACGTTGGAAGACACTGACAGCACACCAGAACTTCAAGCGGTGTGGAAGGCCGAGGCGAGTATAGTGGCTATCATTAAGGAGAAGGAGCTGGGCAAGCCAAAAGATCCAAAGCTTGATAAATCACCTAGATCAGATGGGCTACACTCCAGGATTCTGAAGGATGTAGCTGTGGAGATTATATAGACATTGATGCTAAACGTTCAGAAATTACTGGAATTGGGGAGAGTCATAGAGGACTGGAAAATGGTTGATGTCACACCCCATTTAAGAAGAAAGGTAACTATACACCAGTTAGCCTGACCTCAGTTGTTCTTAAGGTTTTAGAGTCCATTCTTAAGGATGAGTATTTAGAAGTATGTGGTAAAATAGTGCTGAGTCAGCACAGCTTCGTCAAGGGGAGCTCATGCCTGACAATCAGTTAGAATTCTTTGAGGAGGTTACGAAGGGGTGGAGGAGTTGCATTACTGGTCAGAGAGGATATCACAGCGTGCTGAAGGAGGGCAGTATGGCAGACTCGAGCAGTGAGGCAACATGGGCAGAGCGCGAAATCGGAAGGGTACGGTAACAACATTGGAGCTGTACTACAGGCCTCCCAACAGCAAGTGAGAGATAGAGGTACAAATATGTAAACAGATTATGGAAAGATGTAGGGGCAACATGGTAGTGGTGATGGGAGGTTTTAATTTTCCCAACATTGACTGAGATTCACTTAGTGTTAGAGGTTTAGATGGAGCAGAATTTGTAAGGAGCTTTCAGGAGGGGTTTATAGAGCAGTATGTAAATAGTCCAACTCAGGAAGGGGCCATACTGGACCTGGTGTTGGGGAATGAGCCCGACCAGGTGGTTGAAGTTTCAGTAGGGGACTACTTTAGGAATAGTGATCACAAGTCCGTAAGTTTTAGAATACTCACGGACAAAGACGAGAGTGGTCCTAAAGGAAGAGTGCTAAATTGGGGTAAACCCATATTTGATAAGTGGTAAGCTTTTAAAGATAGGTTGATTAGAGTACAGGACAGACATGTCCCTATGAAAATGAAGGATAGAAATGGCAAGATTAGGGAACTATGGATGACAGGTGAAATTGTAAGACTAGCTAAAAGGAAAAAGGAAGCATACATAAGGTCTAGGTGACCGAAAACAGACAAAGCTTTGGAAGAATATTGGGAATGTAGGACCAATTTGAAATGAGGAATTAAAAGGGCTAAAAGGTGTCGTGAAATATCTTTAGCAATCCCAAACCCTTTTATTCCTATATAAGGAGCAGGAGGGTAGCTAGAGAAAGGGTTGACCCACTTAAGGACAAAGGAGGGAAGTTTTGCATGGAGTCAGAGAAAATGGCTGAGATTCTTAATGAATACTTTGCATTGGTATTCACCGAGGAGAGGGACATGATGATGTTGAGGTTAAGGATAGATGTTTGATTACTCTCGGTCAAGTCGGCATAAGGAGGGAGGAAATGTTGGATATTCTAAAAGGCATGAAGGTGGACACTTCCCAGGTCTGGATGGGATCTATCCCAGGTTACTGAGGGAAGCGAGAGAGAAAATAGCTGGGGCCTTAACAGATATTCTTGCAGCATCCTTGAACACAGGTGAGGTCCTGGAGGACTGGAGAATTGCTACTGTTGTCCCCTTGTTCAGGATAATCCAGGTAATTATAGATCACTGAGCCTGATGTCAGTGGTAAGGAAGCAGCTTGAGAAGATACTGAGGGATAGCATCTACTTACATTTGGAAGAAAATGGGTTTATCAGTGATAGGCAGCATGGTTTTGTGCAGGGAAGGTAATCTCTTACCAACTTAATAGAATTCCTTGAGGAAATGACAAAGTTGATTGCTGAAGGAAGAGCTGTTGATACCATATACATGGACTTCAGTAACACATTTGATAAAATTCTCCATGGAGGAAGTGAAGTCGCATGGGGTACAGGGTGTACTAACTAGATGGATAGAGAACTGGCTGGGAAACAGGAGAGAGAGTGTAGTAGTGGAAGGGAGTTTCTCAAAATGGAGAACTGTGACCAGTGGTGTTCCACAGGGATTCGTGTTGGGACCACTGATGTTTGTGATTTACATAAATGATCTGGAGGTGGTCTGATTAGCAAGTTTGCAGATGACACTAAGATTGCTAGAGTAGCAGATAGTGAAGAGGACTGTCAGAATTAAGCAGAATATAGATAGATTGGAGAGTTGGGCAGAGAAATGGCACATGCAGTTCAATCTGGACAAATGAGAGGTGATGCATTTTGGAAGAACCAATTTTAGAGCAAACTCTATGGTAAATGGAAAAACCCTGGAGAATATTGATGTACAGAAAGATCTGGGTGTTCAGGTCCATTGTGCCCTGAAGGTGACAATGCAGGTCAATAGAGTTGTCAAGAAGGTATACAGCATGTTTTCCTTCATCGGACCGGGTATTGAGTACAAGAGTTGGCAGGTCATGTTACAATTGTATCGAATTTTGGTTCGGCCATATTTGGAATACTGTGTACAGTACTTGTCACCACATTACCAAAAGGATGTGAATGCTTTGGAGAGGGTTCAGAGGAGATTCACCAGGATGTTGCCTGGTATGGAGGGCACTAACTATGAAGAGAAGTTGAGTAGATTTGGATTATTTTAATTAGAAACACAGGGTGGGGGAGGAAAACCTGATTGAGGTCTACAAATCCATGAGACTTATAGACAGGGTAGATAGCAAGCAGCTTTTTCCCCCAGAGTGGGGGAGCTCAGTTACTAGGAGTCATGAGTTCAAGGTGCGAAGGGAAAAGTTTAGGGGAGATATGTGTGGAAAGTTCTTTACGCAGAGGATGGTGGGTACCTGAAATGCATTGCCAGGGGATGTGGTAGAGGCGGGCACGAATACATCATTTAAGACTTATCTAGACAGATACATGAATAGGCAGGGAGCAGAGGGATACAGATCTTTAGGAAATTAGGGACAGGTTTAGATAGAGGATGTGGATCGGCACAGGCTTGGATGGCTGAAGGGCCTGTGCCAGTGCTGTAACGTTCTTTGAGTAAAGGAGAGCCAGTGGACATGATTTATTTGGATTTCCAGAAGGCCTTTGACAAGATGCCTCATAGGAGGCTGCTAAATAAGACCTGATGGTGCTAGGGATTGACTGACAGGCGAAAGGGGGAGTGTAGGGAGGAAGGGGTGGTTTTCACAATGGCAGCTGATGATTAGTGGAGTTTCACAGGGGGCCATGTTAGGACCACAACTATTCATGTTTTTCATTAACAATCTGCATGAAGAAACTGAGGGCATTGTTGCTCAGTTTGCAAGTGACACAAAGATAGGAGGAGGGACAGGTGGTGTTGAGGAAGTGGGAGGCTGCAGAAGGACTTGGACATGCTGGGTGAGTGAGTAAAGTAGTGGCAGATAGAATGCAATGTGGAAAGGGTGAGGGTTTATGCACTTTAAGAGGAAGTGTAGTGGCACAGACTATTTTCTAAATGGGCAAAGGCTTCATAAATCAGAAGAACAAAGCGACTTGGAAATTCTCATTTAGGATTCCTTAAGGTTGACATGCAAGTTCACTTTGCAATTACAAAGGCAAATGCAATGGCAGCGTTTATTTTGAGAGGGCAAGAATACAAGAACCGTACTGTATAAGGTTCTGGTGAGATCACATTTGGAATATTGTGGGCAGTTTTGGGTCCTATATCTAAGGTGCTGGCATTGGAGGGGGCCCAGAGGAAAATAGTTTTGGGGATGAAGGGCTTGTTATATGAGGAGCAGTTGAGGACTCTATGTCTGTGCTTGATCGAGTTTAGAAGGATGTAGGGAGAGGCCTGCCTTGAATGGATGTGAAGGAGATGTCTAGGATCTGAGGACATGCTTCAGAATGAAGGGACACCCCTTTGGAATTGAAATCGGGCGGAATTTCTTCAGCCAGATAGCAATTAATCTGTGGAACTCATTGCTGCAGAGAACTGTGGAGGGGAAGTTATCAAGTGTATTTAAGACAGAGATAGATAGGTAAGGGGATCACGGGTAATGGGGAGAAGGCAGCTGAATTGGTTGAGAAATGTTAGCTGTGTTTGAGTGATGGAGCAGGTTCAGTGGGCCAAATGGCCTAATTCTGCTCCTATATCTGGTAGTCATTGTGCTTCACTGTTTTGCTGACCATGAGATGCTCTTCCCATTAGATTAGATTTCATAAAACACTTTTTAAAATTGATAATGACATATCTAGCACAATTTCACGAAACTGTTACAGAGCAGATTGTGCCTGCACCACTTCTATTACTGAGAGCCAATCTCCTGCCTTTTCCCCACATCCCTACCCACCATTTCTATTCAAATAATTATTGAGTGCCCTTTTGAATGACTGAAAGTATGTTCTATAATTTGACTTGCTATAATTAAGCTTAGAAAAATAAATAGTGAAATATTAACATTTGCTTCGTTGCTTTGCAGCAAACTGCTGGGTGGTGGAATTGAAAGCATGGCAATCACTGAGGCATTTGGCGGTGAGTGCAACAGATTCTGAGGCCCTAATACCTATAGGGAAGAAACAGGAAACAATAGTGAAAGCACTTCAAAAGTCCTGGTTTTAAAACACTATGTAGGAGATTTTTCTTTTATCTTTCCTTAGAAGTTAATTTCTGTTTTTATTTGCAGAATTTCGAACTGGAAAGACACAGCTGTCTCACACTTTCTGTAGTAAGTATCCCTCAACAAAGTTTTAAAATCTTCAGCCCAGTACTTTAAAAGGTTTTATTATCGATTGTAGGGGTGGAATTAGATCATCTATGTCTTTATTATAGTTCAAACAAAACACTGCAAATTATGGACTTTAAAGACCAGCAAAATTATTTTGCGTTCTTATATTGGTCCTTTCAATTGAGTTAAACCTGAGGTAGGAAACACGGTTATGAGATGAGCTAATGAACGTTTAGCAATATAACTGCCTCTGGTCAGAACAGTAGCGATTGATTTGTCTTTTTCATTCTAGTAACTGCTCAGCTTCCTGGACCGAGTGGATATTCTGGAGGAAAGGTGATCTTCATTGATACAGAGAATACCTTGTATCCTTTGTTTTGTTAGGTTTTTTTCCATTCTGTATTTCTTCTGTCATGATTTCTGATAAATAAGTGCGGCCTTTATATGGTATAAATCTGTAGGCTGCACACAAGTGGCATATCTTCCCTCCACACCCAATCTACTTACTTAATGACCACTGACACATTTATTTTTATGTGCTTTTATATTCATTGATGTTCTCAGCTTCTAAATAACCAATTCCCAATTTGCTACGGACATTTGGAGGCCTTGCAAGGCACTTGATCATTCGTTCCTGTTGCTAACTAGAAAAGTGTTGGGAATAGTTGTGCATGTGCACATTGCTTAGACCTTGTCCGTCAGTGGTAGGAGTTTGAATACAGCAAGAAAATGTGACAGTTTTGCACCATTGGAATGTATTTCTGTGGGAATTCCAATGCCAAAATTCATTAGTTGGGTATATTGCCTTTTTCTGTGTTTTTTCTTTCAGACTGATCTCAAACTCTTGCCATAACCCTGCTGTCTCCATACCCTTTGAGAACTTTAGCCTCTAAAATCTATTTTTCCTTTAATATTTTCAGTGTTTTAACCTCCACAGCATTCTATGGTAGTGAATCACTAATTTAACACCTTGTGAGTAAAGAAATCTCTCCTCATCTCAATCAGAAATGCAAACCATGAGACTGTCTCCTTGTTCTGGATCCCTGATGAGGGGAAACTTCATCCCTGCATTCTTTCTATCTAATCTTGTTAGAATTTTATGTTTCAGTGATATTTCCTCCTCTTCTGAATTCCAGTGAATACAAGGCCAGTCAACCCAATCTGACCTCATACAGCAAAACTGCCATCTCAGGAGTCTGTCTGGTGAACTTTAACTGCACTCCTTCTATGGCATGTGTATCTTTGAGTAAGGAGACCAAAACTGCATGCAGTATTCTGGGTGTAGCGTCACCAAAGCCCTGAGCAGGCTCCATTAAGACTTCCTTGCTCCTGTACACAAATTCTTCTGCAATGAAGGCCAAAACACTATTTGTCTTTCTAAAAAGGCATGAAAATTGCATTAGATCGGTGGAAATGGCTAAGTTTCTTAGAAAACATGGTAAACCTGAGCACTGCGAACAATTTAGAATCCAGCAAAGGATGACCAAGAAACTAACAGAGGAAGGAAATAGGAAGGCAAGGTGACATAAAATGTAAAAGTGGACTCAAAGCTTCTTTCAGCACATGAAAAAGAATAGCAAGAAGAAATGTGGTTCCATTGCAAGCAGAGACAATAGAATTTACATTGGAGGGCACAAAATAGTGGAGGAACCAAACAAGTATGAAACAAGGGGAGGGAGGAGATGGTCTAGTATTACCGCCAGACTATTTATCCGGAAACATAGCTAACTTTGAGGACCCAGCAGTTTGTGTAATTTTGAATTTTAAAATAATATCTGGAATTAAGAACCAACTGAAGACTTTGAAACCATTGTCAATTATCAGAAAAACCCATCTGGTTCACGAGTATACTTCAGGAAAGGAAATCTACCAACCTCACCTGCTCTAGTCTACTTGTGATTCTAGACTCTCAGCAATGTGGTTGGCTGTCAGTTGCCCTCTGAAATAGCCTAGCAAGTTATTCAGTTATTTCAATTGCTGTGAAGTCTCAAAGACCACCTGGCATTGACTTAGATACTGGAAAAGACAATGACAGAAACACCCCTCTCGACCCTGCAAAGTCGTCCTGGCTAACATCTGGGGCTAGTGCCCAAAATGGGAGAGCTGTCTCACAGACTAGTCAAGTACAGCCTGACATTGTCTGTGAGGTGTGATTCCCTGAGTATGGCAATGTTCCAGACACCATAATCACCATCCCTAGATATATCCTGTCCCACCAGCTGGACAATCCCAGCAGAGGTAGCACAGTGGTATACAGTCAGGAGAGGGTTGCTCCAGGAGAACTCAACATAGAGTCCAGACATCATGAAGTCTCATGGCTTCAGGTTAAACGTGGTCAAGGAAACCTCCTGCTGATTACCACGTACAGTCCTCCCTCCGCTGAAGAATCAATATTCCTGCATATTGATCAAAGTTTAGAGGAAGCACTGCGGGTGGCAAGGGCACACTTTGGGTGGGTACCACCTTCACATTGAGAACATCCATCATTGTGTACCACCGTGTAAATGGGACAGACTTTGAGCATCTATGTGGTGCTGTGGGCCATCAACAGCAGCAGAATTATACTCCTGCACAACATACAACCTCATGGCCCAGCATATTTCCCATTCAACCATTACCATTAAGCCAGGAGATCAACCTTGATTCAGTGGAGAGCACAGGAGGGCATGCAAGGAGCAGCACCAGGGATACATAAAAAGGAGAACTTGGTGAAGCTACCAACTAAGTAGTCTTGAATGCCAAACATCATAAGCAGCAAGTAATATACAGAGCTAGGCGATCCCACAATCAATGGATCAGATCTAAGTTCTGCAATCCTTCTACATCCAGGACTCGGTGTAATGATGGTGGACAATTAAGCAACTCACAGGAAGAAACAGCTCACAAACATCCCCAGTCTCAATGATGAAGTACCCAGCAAATCAGTGCAAAACACATGGCTGAAGCATTCACAGCAATCTTTAGCCAGAAGTGCCAAGTGGATGATCCATCTCTGCCTCCTCTAGCGCTGGTCAGCATGACAGAGACCAGTCTTGACCCAATTCAATTCACACCACGTGATATCAAGAAACAGTTGGAAACACTGGATACTGCAAAGGCTCGGCGCCCTAGCAACATTCCAGCAACAATACAAAAGATTTGTGCTCTAAAACATGCCACTCCCCTCACCAATCTCTTCCTGTACACTTACAACACTGGCATCTACTTGACAAGGTGGAAAATTGCCTGGGCATATCCTGTACATAAAATGCAGGACAAATCCAATCTGGCCAATTACCACTCCATCAGTCTACTCTCAATCATCAGTGAAGTGATCAAAAGTGTCATCAATAGTTCTATCAAGTAGCACTGCTCAGCATTAACCTGCTCCATTTAGATTTCATGAGGGCCATTAGCTCTTGATCTCATTAGAGTCTTGGTTCAAACATGGACAAAAGAATTGAATTCCAGGGTTGAGGAGACCATGACTGTCCCTGATATTAAAGCTGCATTCGATTGAATGTGGCATTAAGGAGCCCTAGCAGAACTGGAATCAGTGGGTATCAGGAGACAAATTCTCTGCTGGTTGGAGACATGCCTAGCACATAGGAAGATAGTTGTGGTGGTTGGAGGTCAGTCATCTCTGCAGGAGTTCCTTAGGGTAGTCTCATCGGCCCAACCACCTTCAGCTGCTTCATAAATGACCTTCCCACCTTCATAAAGTCAGAATTGGGGATGTTTGTTGATAACGTTCAGCACCATTTGTGATTCCTCATACTGAAGCAGTCCATGTTTAACTGCATCAAAACCTGGACAATATCCAGCTTTGGGCTGGCAAGTAATATTAGCATCACACTAGGCTGTGACCATCACCAAAAAAAATCTAACCACTGCTCTTTGACCTTCAATGGTGTTACCGTCACTGAATCCCTCACAATCATCCTGGAGTTTACCATTGACCAGAAACCCAGTCAGACTCACCATATAAATACTGCAACCAGAAGAGCAGCTCACAGGCTAGGAAAACTGCTGAATAACTCAGCTCCTGAACTTCAAACCTGGCACGAGGTTTACGAGGCACGAGTCACAAGTGTAATGGAATACACTGCACTTTTGTGGATGGGTGCAATTTAAAACAACACTAGGAACTTGACACCATTCAGGATAAAACAGCCTGCTTGATTGACACCAAATCCACAAGCATCCACTCTCTCTACCATGCTTGTTAGCAGTACTGTGTACTATCTACAAGATGCACTGCAGAAATTCACCAATATCAGTCAACACCTTCCAATGCCCCAACCACTTCCATCTAGAAGGACAAGGGCAGCAAATACATGGGAGTACTTTAATCTGCATGTTCCTATCCCACACTATTTAGGTATTGAATCTGCAAGTTTGTAGGTGACATAAAGATTGGTCAGGTGGTTGACAATGAGGTTGTGTGTCTTGGGCTACAGGATGATATAAATGGGATGGTCAGATGGACAGATAAGTTGCAGATTGAATTCAACCCTGAAAGTGTGAGGTGATAAACTTTGGAAGGAATAATTTGGCAAGTATTGATGGCATGACAGTATGAAATTCTGTGGAATAAAGGGACCTTGGCGTGTTTGTCCATAGATGTCTGAGGGCAGAAAGGCATTTTAGTAGGGTGGTGAAAAAAGCACATAGGCCACTTGCCTTTTTCAATCAAAGCATAAGATTACAAAAGCAAGGAAGTCATGATGGAATTGTAAAGAAGTTTGGTGAGACCACAAGTAGTGATGTGTGCATTTCTGGTTACCGCATGACAGGAAGGATGTAATTGCACTGGATGGGTTGCAGAGGAGATTTACCAAGACACTGCCCTGGATGGAAAATTTAAGTTATGAGGAAAGGTTAGATGGATTTGTGATATGGAACAAACCAAATCCCCTCACAACTTATCAAGAAGATAGCATAGATCCTAACTTTTATCTTATTTAGCAGCAAGTGTAAGACACTATGTTCCAGCTGTAATTCAATTGAATAAACTAGTAGACTTTAACAAATTTATTTTCACAGCACAAGTAAAATGCAAACAAAAAATGGCACAACTTAACGCTATTAAAACACTTTTTAAATTTAACCTATTATCCTAATCAACCAGTTCAGAGATGTTATTACACACCTCTGGAGCAGGTGGGACTTGAACCCAAGCACCTCTGGCCCAGAGGCACAGTCACTACCACTGCACCACAAGAGGGGAAGAAAAGGAATGTCATGCATTGGCTAGGAATCAAATCTGGGTCTCCGGCGTGACAGGCGTGAATTCTACCACTGAGCATTTAATATATAATTAACTACTGCTCATCAACTGTTTCAGTATAGCAGCATTTCATAAACACAACCTTGGCAAAGGCAAATTCATCAAAACAGATTTGCTCACGTGCTATCTCCAGAAGAAAGGAACACCTGAAGAAAGGCACAGTGGCACAGTGGTTAGCACTGCTGCCTCACAGCGCCAGAGACCTGGGTTCAATTCCCGCCTCAGGCACTGACTGTGTGGAGTTTGCACATTCTCCCCGTGTCTGCGTGGGTTTCCTCCGGGTGCTCCGGTTTCCTCCCACAGTCCAAAGATGTGCAGGTCAGGTGAATTGGCCATGCTAAATTGCCCATAGTGTTAGGTAAGGGGTAGATGTAGGGGTATGGGTGGGTTGCGCTTCGGCGGGGCGGTGTGGACTTGTTGGGCCAAAGGGCCTGTTTCCACACTGTAAGTAATCTAATCTAATCTAATCTAAAAACCAAAACACCAAACATCTGGCAACAGAGAGAGAACTCAAGCTTCTTGGTTGCTGCAGAGAGACAGAGCTGTATCTAACAAGCTTCAACTCCAAAAGCTCTAACTTTTTCATCTGAAAGCAAAACTAAAACTCTGGGTCTGTATGAGTCTGATTCCACACACTCGTGCTTCTTTTACCTAATTTGAAATAAACCTAAAGCTATTTACCGTATTTTCCATGGTTTCCTCTTCAAGAGAAACAGGACAGAACAAATCCCTCTTAATGGCACATCCCTCTTATTGTCACACTTGTGTTGTTTTTGTTGGAGCAGAGAAGGAAAAAGGGGTGATCTGATTGACGTGTATGAGATTATGAGAGCCATGGGCAGAGTGGATATGAAGCAGTTGTTCCACTCAGTTGAAGAGTCACGAGGGGATGAGAATTCAAGGCGAAGGGTTGGATGTTTATAGGGGATGTGAGGAAAATACAGCATGGAAATAGACATTTTGCTCCAACCAGTCCATACTGACCATAATCCCAAACCAAACTAGTCCCACCTGCCTGTGCTTGGCTTGTATCCCTCCAAATGTTTCCTATTCATATACTTATCTAAATGTGTTTTAAATATCATCACTGTACCCACATCCACAACTTCCTCTGGAAGTTCATTCCACACATAAACCACTCTGTATAAAAAAGTTGCCTTTCATGTCTTTTTAAAATCTTTCTCCTATCATTCATCCATTCATGCGCGTCACTAATTAGATGACGAGACATTTGGCTATTATTGCACTCACCATCTGAATGGATTGTGTCCTTTGAGTTTTTCCGTCGCTCATCAATGTAAAAGTAACCCCTGTCTAGCTAACCACAGCCAGATGATGTTAAAGGGAATGGGAATAGGGTTGAGCTAGGGTTATTCAACCGACAAGTTAGCTACCCAACTAGCTCATCACCTGTTGTGTTGGCAAGTACAGATTTAATTTTATTCACTCTGACTAAAATCATTCTAACGTTTAAAATACTCTCTAAAACTTAATAAAATCAGATAAACTTAAAAATTAATTATGTCCCATAGAGAAGCTAATAGAGTCCATTAAAGATCCATAAAAATTCTGAGCAGTTCGAGAGTCAAGGATAAAACCAGATTTGTGGTATTCTGTGCAAAAGTCTTATATTTTATGATCCCGTGTTCTTTCATCAAGTCATTGTTCTTATTGAACCATTTGCCTCGGGATCCTATCACAAATCCGCGGAACGATATAAAGGTTCCTTCAACAAGATCCATGATTTCCTTCTTTAGATGTTTATATTTTTCCTACTTTTTCATCCCAAACTTGCTTTAACAAATTTTCTTGGTTATCCATCTGAATTGTAACGTCCACAACGCTAATAAGATTGTCTTTCTTAAATATTATCTCTGGAATCCAAAGTTTTCCTATATTATCCTTAATATGGGGTTCAATGTAAGTCATCCATCCTTTAGTTTTAACAAATTTAGTTGTTTCTTCCACCATCCTATTATGTCTTTTAATACGCATATTTTTCACATATGGGCGTCAGCCCGAAATGTGTACAATCATCTCAGTTCCTTCGTTGTATCTCCTACAGCTCTTTACATTAAATGGCCTTCCATACGATAATGTCGCCCTAGTTAGATACAGGTTTGTTCGTAGGAGGATTGAATTAATCACTTTCAAGGTCTTCATGTATTGTATTCCCTTCAGCCAATTATTGGAGATTTTATCATTTTTACAGTAATGAATGCCTGCACCCTGACAGGGCAAGGCCATCCATTTTTGCAACTCCAATTCTCTCCATTTAATGTAATTTTTACTGCTATATTCTTAAATTCCTTCAATATTCTCTCTATCATCGACACTCGTTCTTTCTTCTGGTTGGCTGATTAAATATGGATTCCAAATTTCTTTCAAATTGCTCAAATTTTCCATTGCTGTCGTTATATTAGTCCCTTCAAACAGAAATGAGGCATGTAAAATTTTGTCTGAAGATTCAAATTTCTTAATACAGCAATCAGAATAAACGTTGATAATTTACTCAATCCAAGGCCACCGACGCAGCTTCTAGCATATAGCATCCCATTTGCGATTGATTGTAGGAGATGCAACATTTCTTTTCCTGAACCCTTAATTAAATTATTTAACTTATTTAAATAATTCTGGATGCCTCAGATAATATAAGGTAATAATAAATTCTTGGGATAAAATAAGTTTTTAATAATTCAAATTTTTGAACTAGCTTTAATAACATACCCTTTAAATTCATAATCCATTTACTTAGCTGATCTTCCCAATGTGATTGACCTATTCCAATCCAAGGATCTATTTTTGCACCTAAATACTTATCCGTACTTCCTGGCTCGATGTATTGTATATCGTGATTATTAAACTTCAAATTTACCTTACTACTATAAATGAACGTTTTATTCCTATACATAAAATGAAAACCTTTCATCTTTTTGACATTAACTTCTAACCCAGTATTATCACAAAAGTTTTGCACTAATTTTAAATTGTATATTATTACCTTCGTAGGATTGACTAACCAGAGCTATGTCATCTGTGAAGGCGAGAGATGCACAATGATAACTGTCACCTTCGGGACCCAAAAAGATCCCTCTTTTACCTTCTTCAAGCGTGCTGTTGAGGGGGTCCATTACAATATTAAAAAGAATGGGTGACAAGGAATCACTTTGCTTTACTTCTTTTAAAATGTTAATCAAGCTTGACTTACAGTTAAAACCCTCTATTACTGTATAATTATTATTATAAATATTAGCAATTAAGTTGATGAATTCTGGGGGAAGCTGCAGTCTTTTCAATGAACTAATTATCAATTTATGCCCCACTGTGTCAAAGGCCTTAGCCAAGTCTACAAACATTACTGTTAATTCTTTTTTTCTTTTCTTGGCTCCATTATTAATATTAGTGAGGATTTTGATATTTTCCTCACAGCCAGCGACTCTAGTGAGGAAACCCTTCTGACATTAAAGCAACTACCTCGCTTAATCTTTTTGCAATAATTTTGGTAAATCAAAATTGGACCTATTGTTATCGGTCTCCAATTATCTATATCCTTAAGTTCTTCCTCATCATTTGTTTTTGGGATTAGTACTGTTCTACTAATTTTCATAGAGTCTGGAATATTGCTCATTTTTAACCAAATTGATAAAGTTCTTGAAATTACATTATTATCCTTATTAAATACTCTAATTATATCTTTAACCAATATCTGGGCAGGCCCTGCTGTAGTTTTGACATCAATTGCCTTAACAGCTTGATTGACATCCTCAACTGATATAGGTCTGATCAGCATTTGCTTAGCAAACTGTTTAAATATTTAACTAAACCTCTTAAATTACTTCGTTTAAAACTGATAGTTTGCTACTAAAATCTCTCTCCAAATCATCTTTTCTTAACGAACATATACATTTTGTAGGGGCCCCCATTAGTGATCTAGCTAGGTACTGTCTTTTAAATTTATAGATTTTAAATCTGTATTTCCTTAAATTATCCTTTTTTCTTACTATACTTTTTTGCATTGCTAATTATTACCAAGTTATCTTGCCAAGCGCTGTTATTTTTAACTTTTACATTCAACCTTCATTTTCTTATTATCTTCCTTTTTAAATAACTGATCTATAATCTCATCCATAATTTTTTCATTGTCATTTGCCACTACTTGTTTATTTCTACTTATTCAGTTGTCAAGAGGACAGGATCTGAGAGGAGCCATCTCAACAGATCTTTCAACTCTACTTTGTCCCATCTCGACACCAAAATTGGTCCCCTCGTGCCTGTCCAAGGGCAGCCGTGTCGAGAGTATCCACCTTCAAATGTTATCTAGCGAACTCACCTACTCTGTTTAATCTGTCTCTCACCTCCGATACATAATCCAACTGTGAGATCTCTGACTTTGGACCTATCAGCCTTCCTTAAATTAATTTTAAAGACCCTCTGACTTCATGTCCAAATATCAATTCAATGGAGTAAACTCAGTCGGTTCATTTGGAGAATCTCTAATAGCAAATAATATAAATGGGATACCTTTATCCTAATCATTGAGATGATCTTGGCAATAAGCCCTCAACAGTGTCTTTAGGGTCTGATGCCACCTTTCCTATGCTTCCTGGGATTCAGGATGGTATGCACTTGATGTGAAGTGTTTGATGCTTAAACTATCTATGACTTCCTTAAATAATTGGGGCAATAAAACTGAACCCTTGGTCTGTCTGGATCTCATTGAGTATTCCATAATGGGTAAAGAAAGCAACTCCTCTAGAACCTTTTTAGCCTTGACATTCTGTAATGGAACTGTCTCCGGAAACCTGGAAGACACATCCATTACAGTTAGCAAATATTGGTTCCCACCTTTGGTTTTAGGGAGGGAACCCTAAATTCAATTATAACCATGTAAAAGGTTCTTCAAATGCATGAATTGGCATCAAATGTACTGGTTTTATTACTGCCTATGGTTTTCCTAACATCTGGCACGCATGACAGATACAGCACAATTCTTTATGTAATCCAGGCCAGTAAAAATGCTCCTGTATCTTAGCCTGAGTCTTCCTCACTCCTCAGTGACTTCCTACAGGTAATTGATGTGCTTCCTGCAATACTTACTGGTCAGTATTCTCGTGGCTACACAATCTGGTGAACTTCTGCCCACTTCTCACCTGCACTAACCTGCCATGGTCTTCATTTCGACCTTAAGGTTTTCTCCTTAAGGTATTAGAATTCTGGAATACACAGATTCCTGTTCTGTGCAGGCTTTATCATTTCATTTCTTAGATGTAACTCCATTAATCTTTCAGAACGAAACACCTCTATCTGATCCTCTCCCTGCTTAGGTTTTCGCTTTACCATCTCATCAGAGTGTCAGCTAACTGGACCTCAACTCTTCATCTTTTCCTGTTGTTTTCCTTCCTTGTTTCAACTTAAGGCTGTGGGATCTTGACACCACCCAGTCTGGAAAAATTCCAGGGTATTTTTCCTTTAACTCCTCAGTTCCCTGGTTTTAGTTTGTCTTTTCCACTACAATGGGCATCACTTCCATCTGTGATCCAGCTTTATTATTTCCATGAATAAACTATATTCCTGGAATAGCCAATTTTTCCATCATATCCCCAGTCTTGATTGGACTTTCTAGCCTTACCTCACGCAGGGGAACTCTACTCCTCTCTCCATTTACTCCACAGATTACCACTCTCACAGGCTATATTTCAGAAGGAGTCCAAATATTTTCACCTCTTACAATTAGAGTAAGACTAGCTCCTATATCTCTCAACATTTTAACTTCTTTACCTACTCGCCCTGGGTAAATCTTACCCCACAGATAAAGTCTTTGAAAAGATCGGGCGTAATCTTGCTATCCAGCTTGTGACTAGGCTTTACACTCTCCTGCAGTTCCTCTATTTTTCTTGGAATTTCCTTCACTACATTAAGTAATCCCACTGGTTCAGCCTGCTTTACCACATCCTTTTTCCTGTGCTTTCCTAAACCACCAGTATTGTGACTGTGTGTCTCATCTCATTGCAGTGAAAATACCTGAGGTGTTTCACCTCTTTTCTACCCTCTTGGGTTTCTTTTTTCACATGTGGTAAACTGTTCCTAGTGTGATTTATTTTTTGTTTCACGTTGAAGAATCTCCTGGTTTCCCAAATGCTATCCCTCATGGAATGAAATTGCTGTCTGAAGCTAGATTTCAATTTATGCACTAATGCGTACTCATCCACCCTCTCTGCAGCTCTTCTCACTAATTTAACTTTCTGTTCCTCAACATAAGACCATAAGAAATTGAAGTGGAAGGGAGGCCATTTGGCCCATCAAGTTCACTCCGCCATTTAATCATGGCTGATGGGCATTTCAACTCCACTTACCCGAACTCTCCCTGTAGCCCTTAATTCCTTGCGAGATCAAGAATTTATCAATCTCTGCCTTGAAGACGTTTAATGTCCCAGCCTCCACTGCGCTCAGTGGCAATGAATTCCACAGGCCCACCACTGTCTGGCTGAAGAAATGTCTTCTCATTTCCATTCTAAATTGACCCCCTCTAATTCTAAGGTTGTGCCCATGGGTCCTAATCTCCCAGCCTAATGGAAACAACTTCCCAGCATCCATCAATAAGCCATGTAAGTTTCTACCAAATCACCCCTCAACCTTCTAAACTCTAATGAATACAATCCCAGGATCTTCAGCTGTTCATCTTGTGTTTGGCTTACCATCCAAGAGGTCAGCCGTGTGAATCTCCACTGGACATGCTGCAGTGCTAGTATGTCCTTCCAGAGGTGTGGGGCCCAAAATTGCATACGGTATTCCAAATGGGGCCTAACTAGAGCTTTACAAAATCTCAGAAGCATATTGCTGCTTTTATATTCCAACCCTCTTGAGATAAATGACAACATTATATTTGCACTCTTAATCACGGACTCAACCTGCAAATCAACCTTCAGAGAATCCTGGACTAACACTCCCAGATTCCTTTGTATTTTGGCTTTATGAATTTTCTCACCGTTTAGAAAATAGTCCAATCCTGTATTCTTTTTTCCAAAGTGCAAGACCTCGCATTTGCTCACATTGAATTTCAGCAGTCACTTTCTGCACCACTCCTAAACTGTTTAAATCTTTCTGCAGCATCCCCACCTCCTCAGTACCACTTGCCTGCCCATCTAACTTCGTAACATCAGCAAATTTTGCCAAAATGCCCCCAGTCCCTTCATCCAGATCATTAAAGTGAACAGCTGCAGCCCCAACACTAAACCCTGCGGGACACCAATTGTCACAGGCTGCCAAACTGAAAAAGAACCTTTTATCGCAGCCAATCCTCAAACCATGCCAGTAGCTCACCTCAAACACCATGGGCTCTCAGCTTACTCAGCAGCCTCCCATGAGGCACTTTATCAAAGGCCTTTTGGAAGTTGAGATAGATAACATCCTCTGGGTGTCCCTGGTCTAACCTACTTGTCAGCTCTTCAAAGAATACTAACAGGTTTGTCAGGCATGACCTCCCCTTACTAACTCTATGCTGACTTGTTCTAATCTGACCCTGCACTTCCAAGAATTTAGAAATCTCATCGTTAACGATGAATTCTAGAATTTTACCAACAATGGAGGTTAGGCTAATCAACCTATAATTTTCCATTGTTTGTCTTGAACCTTTATTGAACAAGGAGGTGACAACAACAATTTTCCAATTGTCTGGGACTTCCCCTGACTCTAGTGACTTTTGAAAGATCACAACCAACGGCTCCGCTATTTCCTCAGCCACTTCTCTCAGAACTCTAGGATGTAGCCCATCGGGGTCAGGATATTTATCACTTTTTAGTTTTTATAGCATTTTCTATTTTGTAATGGCTACCATACTCAACTCTGCCGACTCTCCTTAATTGTTGGGATATTACTCATGTCTTCCATGGTGAAGACTGACACAAAGTATTTATTAAGTTCTTCAGCTATTTCCTTATCTCCCATCACTAGCCTTCCAGCATCAATTTGGAGCGGCCCAATATCTACTGTTGCCTCACGTTTGTTTCTTATGTATTAAAAGAATTTTTTACTATCATTCCTAATATTACTGGCTAGCCTACTTTAATATTGATCCTCTCCTTCCCTATTTCTCTCTTTGTTATCTTCTGTTTTGTAGTCTTCCCAATATTCTGATTTCCCAATGCTCTTGTCTACTTTATGATTAAATTAGATTACCTACAGTGTGGAAACAGGCCCTTTGGCCCAACAAGTCCACACTGACCCTCCGAAGAGCAACCCACGCAGACCCATTCCCCTACATTTATCCTGACTAATGCACCTAACACTATGGGCAATTTAGCATGGCCAATTCACCTGACCTGCACATCTTTCGCCTGTGGGAGGAAACCCACGCAGACACGGGGAGAATGTGCAAACTCTCTTTTTCTTTGATACATTTCTTGACTTCCTTTGTCAGCCATGGCTGTCTAACCTCACCGGATAATCTATCTTTTCTTTGGGATGAACCTCGTACTGTGTCCTCAATTATACCCAGAAACTCCTGCCATTGTCGCTCTTACTGTCTTCCCTGCTAGGCTTTGCTTCTAGTCGATTTTTGTCAGTTCCTCTCTCATGCTCCTGCAATTTCCTTTTTTTTAACTGTAATACCATTACATCTGATTTTGCCTTCTCTCTTTAAAACTGCAGATTGAACTCTACCATATTATGATTGCTGCCTCCTAAGTGTTCCCTTACTTTAAGATCTTGTATAAAGTCTGGCTTATTACGTAGCACTAAGTCCAGAATAGCTTGCTCCCTCGTGGGGTTCATCACGAGCAGTTCCAGAAAGCCTTCCTGTAAGCACTCCATGAATTCCCTTTTTTTGGATGCAGTGGCAACATTATTCACCCTGTCCACCTACATATTGAAGTCCCCCATGATCACTGTGACATTGCCTTTCTGACATCTGTTTCCCGGTACATCTTGTACCCTGGTCCTGACCACTAGTTGGAGGTCTGTACATAATTCCCATTATGGTTTTGTTTTGCTTTTGTGGTTTCTCAACTCCACCCACACAGACTCCACATCATCTAACCCTATGTCATTCAGTGCCATAGGTTTAATTTCATTCTTAACTAACAAGGTAACTGCCCCTCTGCCCACCATTTCAATAAGTTGTAAATCCTTGGATGTTTAACTGCCAGTCCTGAACCCCCTGCAACCACGTCTCTGTGATGCCTACCACATCATAATCATTCATGATGATTTGTGCCATTAATTTATCTACTTTGTTACAAATACTACGAGCATTCAAGTAAAGTGCCTTAATGCTAACTTTCTTATCACTATTAGAGATAATGGAAATCATAAGATGTCCTAAGTTAATCCTTCCTTTTTGCTGTGTTCCTAGTCTACCTTGAGCTGAAACCCACCTGCACACATGCTATCCTGCTGCTGATTTAACTCCACAGTCCCTGTCGCTTTCGCTTTATCTTCCCACCGACTCAGAAGTTTAAAGACCTACAGACTACTTATCCTTTTCGCTAGAAGACTGGTTCCAGATTGGTTCAGATGGAGACGGTCCCAACGATACAGATCCTCCAGTTCCAAAACTGATTCCAATGCCCCATGAAATTGAATCCCTCTTTCCCACACCAATTCCTTAGCCACATGTTTACTTCCCTAACTTTCTTACCCCTATGCCAATTGGCATGTGGCTCAGGGAGTAATCCGGAGATTGTGACCCTTGAGGACCTGTACTTCAATTTCTTTCCTAGTGCTTGATAATCCCCAAACAGGTCCTCTACCCTAGCTTTGCCTATGTTGTTAGTCCCAACATGGACCACAACAACTGGATCCTCCTCCTCCCACTCCAATATCCTTTCGTGAGTTCTTATCAATTTTGGAAGTGAGTTTTTAAACTCCTCCAGCAGAATAATCTCTTAAGAGCCTCATATGTCTTTTCTATCTTTAATGCCCTCATACCTCTACCTAAGTTGCTGTCTTGAATTCTTTCAAACACAATATAAGTCTGACCAGTTTCCTTTCTTAAATTACTGAGCCATTGTCTATAGGCTTTTGGTACCAATTTGTAGCCTGCCAAAATAGACATTTTTAACCTCTTCAGATTCTCCTGACACCTCTACAAATACTTCACTAGCTGTGTCTACCAACTTGGTCTGAATTAACATTACCAATACATTCTCTGTCCAGTTCATCTGTGTAGCCAATTTCTCAAATGAAATGAAAAAGGCTTCTACAACTTTTTCATCAAATTTGGTTAATATTTAGACATATTTGTATATATCTCTCCCTGGTTGTTGGCTACGATGGGTTTGCTCATCACTCCATCTTGCACTTTCACTTATTGTTTTTTGCTTCAAGTTCCAACTTCACTTTTCCAACTTGAACATTCTTTCCCTTTCTTTACTAGGGCCTTCCTGTCCTTTTCTTTTTGTTCTGCCAGAGTGATTCTTTTCTTTTTCCTCTGCATTTTAACCATAATTTAAACTGTTTCAGTTCCTTTTCCTTATCTTCTGACTCCAATTGTCTCCTTTGCAATTTAATTTTTTCTGATTCCACTGCACTGGACTGCTTCTCTGATGTACTCTGATGCTTGGCTAACTCCATTACAATTTCAGCTTTCCTATTCTCCCTAGTTAAACCCAATTTTAGCCTGTACACTAATTTTCTGTCTTTCTAAACTTGGCAAATTTGGGAAGCATCTTTGACCCCAGAACCTCTTTAGCAATGTTAAGAGCTATTTCCCCACTTTTGATTTAACTAACAACAAGCAACTGAAATTAAACAGATTTTCCACTTCCCACATACATTTTATTTAAAGGTATAGGACACTAGTCCCCTAGTCTGTTTAAGTCTACTGGAACCTTTTATACCCTCAATCTGTTCAAATCTGCCCAAATCTCAACAAGAGTCCCCAATCTGTTATAAGCGGAGGATGACCTCCCTCCCCCGAGAACTAAAACCAAAATACCCAAAGAGGGGTGCCTTGCCCTATAATCTGTAAAAAGGGTGTGAACAGTGATGTAACCTGCTTTTCAGCAGCTTCTAGTGGTTAAATAAAATAAATCCCTGACACTCACTTAAGATCAATAAGTAAAAGATTATTTATCTAACAGTGAACAAATTAACTAAGCTATTAACCAACCAAATAAATCTCTAACTACTAACTATTCCCAAATAAAGCAAGATTCTAATGGTATGCTGTTTCAGTAAATACAAGTACCATCCATAAAGAAAGAAAAAAAACTTAGTTTCTCAAACTTACAACCAGATTGCGTGTCTTCTGGAATATTCTGTGCCTTTTCATCGATTCTTCTGTCAGGAATATGAACTAGTTGTGCCATTGGTACTGTTGGTATTTTTAGATTAGATTCCATACAGTGTGAAAACAGGCCCTTCGGCCCGACAAGTCCACACTGACCCTCCGAAGAGCAACCCACCCAGACCCATTCCCCTACAATTACCCCTGACTAAATACACCTAACCCTACAGGCAATTTAGCATGGCCAATTCACCTAACCTGCACATCTTTGGATTGTGGGAGGAAACTAGTGCACCCGGAGGAAACCCACACAGACGGGGAGAATGTGCAAACTCCACTGAGGTGGGAATTGAACCTAGGTGCCTGGCGCTGTGAGGCTGCAGTGCTAGCCACTGTGCCGCCCCTCAATCTGTTCAAATCTGTCCCAATCCCAACAACAGTCCCCAGTCTGGTATAAGCATCTTATTTAGACGGTGTTTTCTCTAAGACATAGTGAAGACTCTGGGAGCCAGCAATTCTGTCTTGAGAGAAGAGGGCTGTTAGCTCTGGTGGATGGTTGCTAGTTCTGGGGTCTTTGTCTTTCTTTTATATCTATGATGACATATCTATTTCTTACAATAGGATTGGTCCTATGTTGTCAAGGCCATTAGACTTAAATTTAATAGGTTTTGGTACCTTAGTACCTGGTTCAAATTGAGTGGCTAAATTCAAAAGCTTGTTGTTTTAGTAAAAACTGCTGCTTGGCCTGCTAATTGTACTGCCTTTCAATACAAATGTTTCAATTCAGCTGCTGTATATGTACTTGCAAACTTTCAAGCTGCTGCTCACAGACAGCAATTTTAAATCACTAATGTCATGGCACGGAGTAAACCACTCCCCCCCCCCCGCACTAATTTAAACTTGCAACACAGAAAAGATTTCATGTGTGCTGTAATCTGTTAAAATTTGAGGGGCAAAGAACTATCCAAAAGTCTGATGAAACCCCCAATTAAGATTTAGCAAAAAATTCAAATTTCAAAACTTTGTCACTATTGAATTTTCTCGTTGTACCTTCCTGTGTCTTCATTCCTTCTTCTTAGGGATTTCTGTTTCACAGGTCATTGATAGATAAAGGGACCTAAAAGAGAGCTGTGTTTCAGGCAGTCTGTACGTGCTGGTGGCTTGGCAGTTCTCCCCTCATCTGTTCATTTTTTCCTGATATTATACCCCAAAGCATTGGATTGTTTCATTGGTTTTTAATATTGTCAATAGACTAAATTCAAATTTGTTTGGAGTTGGTATTGTGGGGTATAATTTAAACTGATTGGCCAAATTTGAATTTGTTTTTGTCTTCTCACAACTCAGCCAATGGTGGCTGCTAGACCAAATGTTACTTTGTAAATTCTCCAACACTCTGTGTGCATGCTAAATCCTTCACTCTCAAAGTTGCAGTACACTTTTACACCTTCATAACCGCTAAGCACAGAAAAAGCTCGTGACCTTTTAAAGGGATCATACAATGTTCCTGCGCCCCTCCCTAAACGTACTTTACAAATACCACATTCTAACTTCCTGCCTCCTAATCTACAAGTAGTCTCCCCAACTTCGCAACACTCGGGGGAGGGGTGGGGTGGGAAAGACACCTGCCCTTCAGCTTATCTATACCCCTCATTTTATAAACCTCTCAATCTCCTATGCTCCAGTAAAAGAAGTCTCAGCCTAATCAGCCTCTCCTTATATCTCAAGCCCTCCGTTCCTGACAACATCCTGGTCAATCTCTTCTGACTCCTCTCCAGTTTAATAATATCCTTCCTATAACAGGGCGACCAGAACTGGACACAGTACTCCAGAAGAGGAGTCATCAATACCCTGTCTAACCTCAACATTCTGCTCAAACTCGTATACTCAAAGATCTGAGCAATGAAGGCAAGCATGATAAACACTTTCTTAACTACCCTATCTATATGTGATGCAAACTTCAAAGAATTATGAATCTTAATCCCTACATCTCTCTGTTCTTCACTACTGCCCAAGACCCTGCTTTTGATCAAATAAGTCTTACCTTTGTTTTACCAAAATGTAATACCTCATTTATCCAAATTAAAACTTCACCTGCTGCTCTTCAGCCTATGATCCAACTGATCTAGATTTCTTTGTACTCTTAGATAATCTTCACCAGAGGGTGGTGACAATCTGGAATGCACTGCCAGGAAAGATGGTAGAGGTGAATTGTCTCACATCCATGAAAAAGTACCTGGATGAGCACTTGGCATGCCATAACATTGAAGGTCATGGACCAAGTGCTGATAGATGGGATTAGGTTGAAGGTCAAGTGTTTCTCACGTGTTGGTGCGGACTCTAAGCAGAAGGGCCTCTTCTGCACTCTATGATTCTAAGCCACTCATCATCCGGAGTTGGAGAGATATCACTGTTCCTGGATCAAAATCCTGGAATTTTCTCCCTAACAGCATTGTAGGTCAACCCACAACAGGTGGACTGCAGCTGTTCAAGAAGGTAGCTCACCACCACCACCACCACCTCAAGGGCAACGAAAGATGGGCAATAAATGCTGTCCAGACAGTGATGCTCACGTCCCACGAATGAATAAAAAAATTTTGGTGTGACAAAAGTGGAAATTTCCTTAGCCCTTGTCAATGGTGCCTGCCGGTGTCTTTTTAACACATCAATTTTAGATCAGCATGACTCACTATCAATTGTATCAATGAAATT
Source organism: Chiloscyllium punctatum (assembly GCF_047496795.1). Classification (NCBI taxonomy): domain Eukaryota; kingdom Metazoa; phylum Chordata; class Chondrichthyes; order Orectolobiformes; family Hemiscylliidae; genus Chiloscyllium; species Chiloscyllium punctatum. The sequence continues at coordinate 68,211,807 of NC_092756.1, read as the reverse complement.
TTCTAGTTGTGGAATAAGGTATGAATCCATCTTAGCGAGTGTCTTTACAATGCAATCACAATTTTTCTTTTTTTGGTGGATCTAACATGAACTTTGAATAGCTGCGTGTTTTAAAAAGAGTTTGCCAGATGTTTGCTGTTGGTGACTGGCCTGGAGATAATGCCACTTAATTACTAAGATGAATTGGCACAGAGTGTTGTAATGCCATGGGCTGCCAGCTGATTGGATGTTGAGCTCGTCAGTAAAGAGATGACTGATGCAAGTCAGCCAACCATCGAGAATATTGATTTAAGAAGAAAACTAGTTCTGACTGGTTTTGGTTAGGTGCAAAGTGATCTTGGAAGCATCAGGAATGGCTGCTGTCTAGGTTTCTATCGAGTTAAAGAATGGTTGAATGTTCTGAATAAAGAATCCCCTTGTGTAAGAAATCAGTAAATACTTTTGGAAGTCTGCATCTATTTGCATTCACCGCTGACTTTGACATTAGATATACAGTTACATGCCTGTGATCAGTTATTATTCAAGGATTACATGAAGGCTTAGCACCAATAGTTTGTCACTTTAATTGAACTGACAAATTATGATTATTTTATAAAATATCCCTGAACTTTGTCTACGTGAGAGTGGAAGTTATGAGCAAAGAATATTTAGTTTAAATCATAGATTAGCTATTTGCAAAGGAATAACATGTTTACTGGTGCTCAGTTTGGGTCTATCTCTTGGCTCCTAATCTCACTATAGCCATCTTCCAAACAAGGATAAACGCTCACGTCCGTACTGTAGTGAGAATGACTTCCCTTGACAGGGCAGCATTTGACAGAGTATGGCATCAGCTAGCCCTGGAAAAATCAGTCAATGCTGGGGGGCAGGGGATGTGGGAAGAAGAGTGCAACTACTGATTGGAATAATTGTAATACTTTTACTGTGTTAAATCAGATCGATTTTGAACAGATCTAGCAACTCAAAACTGGACGTCCATAAAGCAATATGGACCACAGCAACAGAATCATATTCAACCACAATCTGTAACCTTAGTCTAACATATTATCCACTTTAGCATAGTCCAACAAAGTGATTCCATGATGAATGCAGGAAGGCATGGTAGGAATAGCGCAGGGATACCAAAATCTTTTGCTCCAGAGTAAACCCCAGCTTTTCTAATCTAATCTACGCTAAGGTTGGTAATAATTGATTAAATACCTTTTATACCTCCTCAGAGAACCTCAAATATGTCCTAAAGATGACCAGAGCAATCTGTAATACTCCAGTTGGTGCCTGAACAGATCTTTAGAAAAGTTCAGTAGACTTACCTGCTTTTGTATTCAGATCCTCCATATAAGACTCAATATGTCTTATTTGTTTTGGTAACTACACTCTTAACATGGCCTTTCCACTTCAGACATTGATGCACATGTATTTTGAGGTCCTTCCATTCATGCACACCCTTTGGAATTGTGCCATGAAGACAATTGTTTTCTTTGTGTTCTTAGTTTCCTGAGAATGCTATGCCACCTCCTGGAGATTTCATGCACTTTAATACAGTTACCATAAACAGAAGAGCTCTGTGTCAAACATTTTTGTTATGGCTGACAACACTCATCTTCTTTACTCTCAAAATCATTTAACTAATTCTTCCTCAGAGAAGTCATGAATATGTTCTTGAATATAATTATATGGAATCTGCAGGGGCACTGATCAAGATGGCCTGGCTTCTGTCCTCAGTCTAATTTTTGAAGGGATTTTAATAGCTTTTATATTAATTATTAGAGTGAATCCTTAGTGATATTACATGATTCTCGATTACATATGGCTGGAACCTGAGAAAGATTCTAATGAAGTCTGCAACGTTTTACCTTACAAACAAGATCATATCTTGTATGCATGTAATATCTGTTCCCTAGTTTGTAACAGCATGACTTTTTTGCTGTTTTCCACCAAAGACGTGGAAAACCCAAGCCCTAGTATTAATGCATGATGGTAACAGTCTGCAAACTATTTCCTTACAATCCTCATTGATACCAAGAAGTGGTGGGAAAGCCAAAAAATGGTCAGTGGAATACATTTGTGAATTACCCAAAGCAGCACTGAATTGCCACTATAGAGTCACACACCAATTGAAAATAGATTTGCTGCAACATGGAGAGAAATTACTCTTTCCTGATCCACTGGACCATGCATTGCCAGGCTGTGAATTGGATCAAATGGTGTCACCTCTTCAACTGCGAATGCACCAACATGATCAGGTCAAGATTACACTATATGCAGTCAGTAACATGGCTGAAGACCTTTTGATAAGAAACTACTGCCTTTGTATCTTCTTTAGTTTAAAGATCTACTTTAAAATGTGATACAAGTTCACACCAGAAAGTGTTCAACCCAGCCAACTAAAGTTCTGCAGCAACTGTTGAATCCTTTCAAAATCACTATTATTGGCTATCAGTTATTTGGGGATATGACAGAATGCCTGCCAACAAGCAGAGTTGGAAGAGACATGGTGGCTGCAGCCAGATGTCTCCATTGCATTGGGAAATAATCACATAAACACGACATCCTTATAATTCTAATGGAGAGTGAGTGTCATTGTTGCAATAGGAGGGGCATTTTCTGCTGTGACAGAAAGCTTTCAGCTCCAAGCTGAAAATTTAACGACAGACCTCTTCCGAAACACAGCTTTGAAAACTCTAGAAATCCCTTGTATCAATTACATTTTTTTAAGCCCAAAGGCTGAAATAAGAATTAATGGCCACAGACATCTTTTAAATTGGATACATGTCATTCTCTCTGACACCACACCCTGCCTTACACTATAAGCTTTAGGAACAGAATTAGGCCATTCAGCCCATCAAGTTTGCTCTGCCTTTCAATCATGGCTGATATGTTTTTCAAACTCATTCTCCTACCTTATACCTTTTGCTTTTGATTTCCTTCTATCTCTGTCCTAAAAATACTAAATGGCTTGTCTTCCGCAACCTTCTGTGCCAATGAGTTCCACAAAATCACCACCATCTGGCTGAAGAAATTCCTTCTCAGTTCTAAAGGGTTGTCGCTTAACTCTGAGGCTGTGCCCTCAGGTCCTAGACTCTTCTACCAGTGGAAACATCTCCTCCATGTCCACACTATTCAGGCCTTTCAGTATTCTGTAAATTTCAATCAGATTATTCCATCTTCCTCCATTTTACTACACTCCAATGTACAGATCCAGCATCCCCAACCGACCCTCAAATGACAAGCCCTTCATTCCTTGGCTCATTCTTGTAAATCTCTTCTGGATCTTGCCCCTTCCCCTCCCAAATTGGGGCGGCACAGTGGCTCAGTGGTTAGCACTGCTACCTCACAGCACCGGGGACGCAGGTTCTAATCCAGCCTTGGGCAACTGTCTGTGTGGAGTTTGCACATTCTCCCCGTGTCTGCGTGGGTTTCCTCCCACAGTCCAAAGATGTGCAGGTCAGGTGAATTGGTCATGCTAAATTGCCTGTAGAGTTAGGTGCATTAGTTAGGGGGAATAGGTCTGGGTGGGTTACTCTTCAGAGGGTCAGTGTGGACTAGTTGGGCCAAAGGGCCTGTTTCCACACTGTAGGGAATCCAATCTAATCTAAATTGATCATACGGACAATAAGCTTATTAAAAAGAAAATCGCCTGCTTCTTGTCCTTAAAAACTTTTACACTTAATCTCGTGTATTTCTCTTTACTCTAAGACCCTCAATCATTTTAAGTGCCACATGAACAGCAGAAGGCAACTTGCCACCACTTTCAAATGGCAAAGTAGGGACAGGTAATAAATCCCATGGTGCCTTTTCCACAAGTGAATTCTTTTTTTAAAGATGGTGTTAATTATTGCACTGGTTTCCCCCCCGCCCCCCAACTTGCATCTCCCCTCCCTGCTACTTACTGTTTCAGAGAGAGGAATATATTAAGGAATTTGATGTCTATTCCCATTCCTCAAAGTCATTTATTCAAAACCCATGGATAATCTTAAATCCTTGATAGCCCTCATCAGAGACTGAGGGGCCAAAAACAGTGCACTGTTTAACACTGAATCAAACAGTGGGAGACATAGCCCCACAATAGATGTCAATGACTCCTGGTTAGAAATATCAGTACTTCTTCACATAAAAAGACCTGGATTTATGAGTTTGTTCTTCATGTTTGAATTCAGATATTGAGGACCAAGTTGCCACTGTTCTCCCATTCTGACTGCCATAATTTCTCCTGAATTCTCCTGGATTTAGCAATGGCAACCTTATTAGCATGTAGGTGCTGTATGCGGTGAAGAAGGAAAATAGTATGTTTGTCTTCATACCAAGGTGATTTGCATAATGAGGCAGGGATGTCTTGATGCAACTGTACAGCGCATTGGTAAAATCATACCTGGAGTATTGTGTGCAGTTTTGGTCTCCTCGGAGGAAGGATAGAGGAAGTGCAATAAAGGTTTACCAGACTGGTTTCTGTGGTGGCTGGATTGATGCACAAGGAGAGATTGGATTGGTTCAGACTAAATTCACTAGAATTTGGAATATTTAGGGGAGATCTCATTGAAACCCATTAAGTTCTAACAGGATTAGATAGGGTAGATGCAGGAAAGGTGTTCTTGCTGATTGGCGAGTCCGGAACCAGGGGTCACAGTCTAAGGATAAGAGATTAGCCTTTTAGGAGATGAGGAGGAATTTCTTCACCCAGAGAGTGATGATTGTGTGGAATTCTCTGCCACAGGAAACTGCTGAGGCCAAAATATTTTAAACTTTCAATAAAGATGCAGCCTCAGTTCTTAGAACTAAAGGGATCAAAGGATATGGGGAAAAAGCAGGAACAGGGTTGGATGTTCTGCCACGATCAAAATGAATAAAAGGATGTTACTGGGACTGGAGGGTTTGAGTTATAGGGAGAGGCTGGGACATTTTTTCCCTGGAGCATAGTAGGTTGGGGGGTGACCTTATAATGGCTTATGGGAAGCATAGATTAGGGAAAATACCTTTGCTATTCACCTTAAGTAGGGGATTTCAAAACTAGAGGGCATAATTTCAAGGTGAGAGGGGAAAGATTTAAAAAGGACTTGCAGGGCAACCTTTTCACACAGTGTAGTTTGTATGTGGAATGAACGGTCAGAGGAAGAGGTAGATGCAGATGTAGTATTTAAAAGACATTTGGACAGGTACATTAATAGGAAAGGTTTAGCCGGACTTGAGCCAAGCACGGGCAAATGGGACTAGTTTTAGTTTGTGAAACGTGGTTGGCATGGACGAGTTGGACTAAAGGATCTGTTTTGTGGTGTATGTCACTGCTCCTCCTTTGCCTAACTTGCTCGAAAACCTCTTCAAAGACTTCTAACAGATTTGTAGACATGATCAGTCCTTAACAAAGCCATGCCCACTCTATTTTACTGTGCATTTCCAAGTATTCTGCAATCTCATCCTTAATAATGGACTCTAAAATCTTACCAATAACTGAGGTCACGCTAACTATTTCTCCCCTATATTAGCCATTTTCCAGTTTTCTGGGGCTCTTCCTGATTCCTGAAAGATAACCACCAATTCCTCCACAATCTCCTTCAGAGCCCTGGGCTGTAACCCATCCAGTCCAGGTGATTTATACACCTTTCAGTCTCCCAGCACCACCTTCTTCATAATGGTCACTACACTCACCTCTAACTGTCTTGGAAATCCTGATATGTTACTGGCATCTTCGACCATGAAGGCTTAAACCTGGATTCCTCCAGCTATCTACCTATTATGACAATAGACCAGAATCCTGAAGTATTCTTAAAATTTTAATTCCAAAATGTGTTTTCTTTTATAAAAAGGAAATGCTACAAATAAAGAAAAAACTGAGTGCACATTCAATAACTATCTGGTAAAGCCCCATGTGAAGCCAATGAAAGGTTGCACTTGTAAAGAGTCAGAGAAACTTCAAGGAAGAGACTTAACAAGAAAAGATAGTGACGGGAATGACTAAAGCTCTCTCAGTAGAAAGCCGCCTCCTGTAGAAACAAAACAAATGTTAAAAATTGACTGCAACACCAGTTTGCATGTCATTGGCCAAATGTTCTAATGTGCTGTGAGGGTCACAGCTTCGAGAACAACAATTGAAACATCACTGCACTGCAGTTAAAACAAAAGGGGAAGACTGCTGTTCCCCCGCGTGCTAGCTGCCAGTTCAAAAGGAATTTTAATTGACTCTAAAACAAAGAACCTCAAAATTGACCTATCAATTGCCCATATCAGCACTACTGCTGCCATCCTATAATGGCCATAATGTCTTCATATCTATTTTTCAAGAACAAATCAGATACTGATCTGTTTTTTCTTATCTTTTTGGATTCTCATATTTTTAACCTGTGTCTGTGTTTTGTGTTTAGAATTAATAAACTCATCTCTTTATTCATTCCAGAAAGCCTGGTTAAATAGGCTTCTTTTAAACCATGAGTGCATTTTGGTCTAGAAGAAAGGTGACCACATGGCAAGAGATCTTTTATAAACTAACATTGTTGTGATAAACTGTAGGAATGGGTGAATAAACATGGGGAACCAGTTCACTTATTTTCACCCTGGATCCTAACAATTTGGAGTGTCCTACCTGAAACAACAACAAGTTGGAGAACCTCACTCAGGGGCTGGTCAGAATACCACCATATTATTCCATGATTCAGGGCACACTCAAGATGCAGAAGACCAGATAAGTGCTGCTCTATGTCATAGAGGACGAAACATTTCCAAAATCCTCTATATAATCTACAATCAATAACCCTCCCAAATGAGCTGCAGAACTTACATAGACTAATTGCTTACTTATAAGATAGATGAGCTAGTCAATCAAGGTACACATCATGTGCTCGAGAAAATTCCTTAAACTGTTCACTAGACTAGATTATCTATAAACAGCTTACCACATCGCCTTCACAAAACCATAGAATTGTTACAGTGCAAAAGACAGCCATTTGGTACTTTAGTCGGTGCCATAAGGAGTAAGAACTGCCAACGTTCCACCCTTGGACCTCTATCTGGATCTAGGATCAGAACTAACCTGACTGAGTTCTGAGTCCTTTGGTTCATCCTTGTTCTTCATTAAAATTGATCACAGCATCCTCAGATGCAACAGATCTTGTTGGAAGGTATTTTTAAGTCCAACAATACAACTATCTGCCCTATCTACGCTCCTTATAATTTTATACATCCCAAACACGTCCTGTCAATATTTTCTGCTCTAAGGAAAACCAATCTCTTTTCACTACGGAACTCTCCAGCCCAGGCAACAACCTGATAAATCTCCTCTGCATCCTCTCCAGTGTTATCGCATCCTTGCTGTAATGCAGATTTCAAAACTGCACATAATACTCAAGCTTGGCCTAACCAACAGTTCCAGCATAACCTTCTTGCTATTAAGTTCTATGTCTTTCCTAATAAAGGCCAACATATCATATAAGTTCTTAACCACTTTATCTACCTGTCCTGATACCATAAGGGACTGGTGTTACATGCATACCAAAGTTCCCCTAATTCTCAGTACTTCCCAGGGTTCTACCATTCATATATTCCCTTGCCTTGTTTGTCCTGTCCAAGTGCAATACCTCACATTTATCCAGATTGAATTCCATATATCTGGATTGAATTCATTGAGATTATCAGTCATATGAATGACATGCTCATCCATGATCACATTATGACAGAGCAGGACACCAGAACACAGGCAGTTCCGCAACATCTGCAGGTCTCAGGTTCAAACTAAACTACAAATGAGCTTTTCAAACTTTGAGTCACATTGTCAATGTCTCAGGATTCTAGGGAGATTTCAAAATAAACAGCAACCATTAAAAATTTTCCGCTGCCCCTAATTGTGATTGAAATACAACACTTTATGATAATGGTTAACCAGTTGAGCAACTTTCTGCCCAATTTGCTGCGCATCAGCAAACCTCTGAGATGGCCTTTAAAACAGGACCAGGCTTATAATGGTTACATTTGGAAAGGGATGACTGAATCGGTCCTACTCAGCATGGATTCATTGAAAGGAAATCACGTTTGACAAATCTTCTGGAATTTTTTGAGGATGTGACCAGTGTAGGTTTTGTGAAGGCGATGTGGTAAGCTGTTTATAGATAATCTAGTCTAGTGAACAGTTTAAGGAATTTTCTCGAGCACATGATGTGTACCTTGATTGACTAGCTCATCTATCTTATAAGTAAGCAATTAGTCTATGTAAGTTCACATAGGGTACAAGGGTAAATCAGTAAATGTTGGGTATCTGGACTTTCAAAAGGCTTTTGACAAGGTTCCACGCGAGAGATTAGTGAGGAAAATTAAAGCTCATGGTATCAGAAGTAATGTATTGATATGGATAGAGATCTGGTTAGCAGACAGGAAGCAGAGAGTTGGAATAAATGGATCCTTTTCAGACTGGCAGGCAGTGACAAGTGGGGTAGAGTGCTGGGACCCCAGCTGTTCACAAATACACATTAATGATTTGAATATAGGAATTGAATGCAGTATCTCCAAATGTGCAGATGACACTAAGCTGGGTGGCAGTGTGTGCTGTGAGGAGGATGCTAGGTGACTTGGACAGACTGGCTGAGTAGGCTAATACTTGGCAAACACAATATAATGTGGATAAATGTGAGGTTACCCACTTTGGTGGCAAAAACAGGAAGGCAGTTATTATCTGAATGGTGGCAGTTGAGGAAAAGGTGAGTTGCAATATGATCTGGGTCATGGTGGAATAGTCACTGAAGGCTAACACGCAGTTGCAGCAGGCAGGGAGGAAAGCTAATGGCATGCTGGCCTTCATAGTGAGAGGATTGGAGTATTGGAGTAAGGATGTCTTGCTGCAGGTTATACAGGGCCTTGGTGAGGCCACACCTTGAATTGTGTGTGTAGCTTTGGTCTCCGAGTCTGAGGATATTCTTGCTATTGAAGGAAAGTGAGGACTGCAGATGCTGGAGATTAGAGTTGAGAGTGTGGTGCTGGAAAGGCACAGCGGGTCAGGCAGCATCCGAGGAGCAGGAAAATTGACATTTTGGACAAAAGCCCTGAGGAAGGGATGGTTTACCGGACAGGATTCCTGAGGTGACAGGACTGAAATACGAGGACAGACTGGATCGACGGGGCTTGTACTCATTGGACTTTAGAAGAATGATGGGGGGAGGGAGATCTCATAAATACATAGAAAATGCTGAGGGGACTGAATAGGCTGGATGTGGGAAGAATATCCCTGATATTCGGGATGTCCAGAACCTAGGGGTCACTGTCTAAGAATAAGGAGTAACCCATTCAGGACTAAGATGAGGAAGAATTTCTTCACTCAGAGTTGTAAACCTGAGGAATTCTCTCCCACAGGAAGCTGTTGGGAACAGTTCACTCGACATATGCAAAAGGGAGCTGGACATGGCACTTGTGGCTAAAGGAATCAAGAGGTATGGGGAGAAAGTTACTGAGATTGCATGATCAGTCATGATCGTATTGAATGGTGGTACAGACTCGAAGGGCTGAATGATTAGATTACAGTGTGGAAACAGGCCCTTCGGCCCAACAAGTCCACACTGACCCTCCAAAGAGCAACCCAGACAGACCCATTCCCCTGCATTTACCCCTTCACCTAACATTATGAGCAATTTAGCATGGCCAATTCACCTACCCTGCACATTTTTGGGCTGTGGGAGGAAACTGGAGCACCCAGAGGGAGAATGTGCAAACTCCACACAGATAGTTGCCTGAGGCGGGAATTGAACCCAGGTATCTGGCGCTTTGAGACAGCAGTGATAACCACTGTGCCACCCATGCCTACTCCTGCATATAATTTCTATCTTACACACCAATAAAACTTTAACATAATCAAGCACACAGCCACATCAAATCCTGGCCACTAAGAACTGGAATTGCCCACTATTATTGAAGGGATCTCTTCCTTAAATTGAGGAGCATTTTTTACTTCAAATTAAGTTTCACTATTTGACCAGTCTACTATGCTGCCAGGACACAAGCAGATACTGAACATTGCTACATTGTCAATGAGAAAGCGGTCCTTGAAGCCCTATGAGCATCTGTAAAGTTCTAAGATTATATCTTCAGTCTTAAATTCACCAGAAACTTGTAAAATACGCATTTAGAACTTCATTAATAAGAACTGGTAAAGATGGCACCCTCAAACCTCCAGAGGTTCTATTTGTGCCGAATGTGCATTTGATGCATCTAGGATAAATCCCAGACCACAGCTGATGCTTTATTGTGCACTCTTTTGGGGAGCCTTCACAGAATTATGCCTCCTTTGAAGAAGATATAAAATGCTATGCCTCTTCGAAAACCAAGTTACTCCCAGCAACTGCTCAAAGATTGGAAAAGAAATCATACATCTCAAGAAGACAACTCTGAATGCACACAAATTCAGGAATACTGCACCACAAATTCTCACTAAAGCTATATTTCAAGCAACAGCATCACCTTAGCTTTGTAAGTGAACTGTAAGTTTACAATGACTACTTTGTTATTCATAGGGTCTTCAGGTTGGATGTTCTTCAACACATATACTGGGAAACCAGAGCATTACCAAGTGTGAAGAATGGACCTGCAACTCTTATTTGATATCCTGATATTTGAAAGACTATTGAAGGCATGGCTCCAGTTGTTCAATGTGAGTCTCAATAGGCAAGACCACTATATTATGAGTAGAATGAAAGGATTGGAGGAAGTCTAGTGTTAAAGGTTAATGATTATTGTGATAAACATTAGAGTGCAATATCAGTGATGCTAGAACCTTAGAAAGACTCTGATGAGATCTTGTAACAGTCAACCTTGTAAATAACCAATAAATGTTTATTAGTTTATAGCATGTTTTCCCGCTCTCCTCCATCAAAGATGTGCAAACTCCTGGATTAATGCAATATCCACATCTACACCAAAGAACTTAAGTACTCTCTATTCTCTTGTTGACTTCTCAAATATAATGTACAATCCAGTGTGCTCTGCTCTGAATGCCCATTACTTTAGTCTCCTTACAGGCCTTTAATCCTGCAGCAACATGACTGTTCTTGCCAAGTAAGCTCTGAATCAGCAATTTCCCTGACACCTGAAAATTACTCCAAATATTTAAATTAGGTTTACCATGCAAGTTAGAATATTAACATTGAACACCAACATTCTGCTCAGGTTTTCATCCAAATTACCTGGGCAATTATGATTGTATGAACCCATTTCAGATATTATAGTTGGGTGTTTCTGAAATATTAAGATTATTGTCTTCCAATAGCTTGCGTGGTCCTGTGTGTTTGTTTTTATGAAATAATGTCTATGGGTACTATTGTTTAAATAATTAATGACTGAGGAATATATATAGTGGATGTGTACCTGCGTGATATCCAATAGATATCCAGTTAATAGACCCAAAATCCTTAACCTCATATAGCCGTCCAGATAGACTGCGAGGGATTGCTGATCGCTTTCACGTGGATCCAGATGCAGTGCTGGATAATGTTCTTTATGCTCGTGCCTATACCAGTAAGGACACACTTGTACATTTGTGTAGAAATTAGAAGTGTCAGATGTTCTTGAATTTAGTAATATGGCTTAAGATACAGGAAAGCTTTCGTTTTATGTACAGACTCAGTGTTCTCTTAGCCTTCTCTACTCTAAGAAGAATAACCCCAGCTTTTTCAGTTTATCTGTATAATCCCTCATCGTTGAACCCATCCTGATAAATCTCTTCTGTATCCTCTCCAAAGTCCTAAAGCATTGTTCCCAGATTTGGTGATAATACTGCAGCTGAAGTCAAAGTAGTGTTTGGTATATATTTAATATAACTTCCTGGCTTCTGTCCTTTATGTCTATGTTTAAGCCCAACATCCCATTTGTTTTATTAACCTACTCTGCATCTTCAAAGATTAAGGGCAACATGGTGGCTCAGTGGTTAACACTGCTGCCTCACCCCACAGGGACCCAGGTTTGAATCAAGCTTCAGGCAATGATCTGTGTGGAGTTTGTATGTTCTCCACGTTTCTGCATGGGTTTCCTCTGAGTGCTCTGGTTTCCTCCCACAATCCAAATTTGTGCAGGTAGGTGAACTGGCCATGCTAAATTGCCCATAGTGTTCAGGGATGTGTAGGTTAGGTGCAATAGTCAGGGGTAAACATAAGGTAGGGGAATGGGATTGGGTGGGTTACTCTTTGGAGAGTCAGTGTGGACTTGTTAGGCTGAAGGTCCTGCTTCCACACTGTAGGAATTCTAATTCTAATTTGTGGCAAATAACCCAGGTCTCTCTATTTTCCAGTTTACAATTATACCATTTAGCTTATATTGTCTTTACTCATTCTTCTTATCGGATATATCACCTTACACTTTGTGCATTGGATTTTAGCTGCTAACTTTTCCTCTATTCTGTCAGATTGTTTATATCTTATTGAAGCACAAAATAACTCCACAAAATAACTTTCAGCTCAGCGAGCAAATCTACATCCATAACTCCACAGAGACCAGTATCCCATCACCAATTTATCCTTTATTTTTAGATGTATAGTACTTATCACTGGTCCAGTTTCCTCAGAGCTGGCTGTCAGAGTGAACAGAACATCTGACACTCCTGTTTAGTTCTGTCAGCTAGACTTTCTGATTGGACCAAGTTGACAGCCCCAATTAGAAAATTTATTCTATAATTTCCATCTGGTTGACATTGTTAAAATCACTATGTCCCTCCCTGTCTAAGTCTGAGGAGGTAGGCCTGTTCTTTTTCTTGTCGACTCTCCAGGGGTGTTTTTGTACCAGGTCTGGTTCCTCAAACTCAGCCTCAGATACACCAGCATGTACCAGACTGTAGCCTGCCTCTTGCACCTGGAGCATCTCAGAAGACATTCAACCTCTTCTTCAGGCAACGAATGTTTCAAAGCTGTGATGTCCATTGTGCTCGTTTCAGATTCCGAGGTTTCTTCAATGCTAGTCAGAAGGGGAGAACCCACACATTCCAACAGCCTTTCTGGTTGTTCTGAGGGGTTGGGTAGGTTTTGGTCCTCCCTTGTTGGCCACTTTGCAGCTTTCATATGTTCCACGTGCTTGCTCAGAAGCGCCTCACCTATCCGACCTTTGTAGGTCACGGGACCAGACCTCGTGTCGATCATGCCTCTTACCCAGACAGGGCACCAAACATCCCCACCTGATATAAATGCCTTTCTTAGAAGAGTCTTATGTCCAGCATTGGCATTCCTGATACCGTTTCACCCTCCCCCTCCCAGGTCTGCAAAGTCTTTTCCCCATTACCAAATCTGCTGGATCGATCCAGGTAGCTGCATGAGGGCTGGTCCGATAATCAAATAGGAATCAAATTGTTTAGTATTGAGTGAACCTGTTTCCTTAAACCTGCTTTCAAAGTTTGGATTGCTCTTTCTGCCAGACCATTCGATGATGGATGGTATGGAGCTGTCCTTATATGCTGAATGCCATTTGACTTCAGGAAATACTCGAATTCCCTGCCTGTAAATGATGACCCATTGTCTATGACCAACACTTCTGGGTGCCAGTGTATTGAAAAAGATGCTCACAGCTTTTTTATTGTTGTTTAACAAATGAACTTTGTGCGCATCCAACCACTGAGTGGGCATCCAGAACAACTATGAACATTGTGCCCATGAAAGGGGTGCCACAGTCGAAGTGTAACCATGTCCAGGGTTTATCCAGCTATTCCAATGAATTTGGGGGATTTGTTGGCAGTAATATTTGGCCTCATTGGCACACTGGGCACTGACACACCAATGCAGCTATGTCAGCATCCAGTCCTAGCCACCTGACATAACTTCTCACCAACATCTTCATTTTGGACACCCCTGGATGACCCTGGTGGAGTTCAGCCAGTATCTGGTAGTGACCTTTGCTTGTGGTAATCACTGTTGCTCCCCATAATAAAATGCTGCCCTCTATGGTGATCTGATCTTGTCGGGTCTCGAAACGTTTTAATTCTGGTTGAGATGTCCTTTTTGTTTCCCCCATCCCTACTGGCTGTTTTAGTTTTACGAGGATCAGATCTTCTAGTGTCCACAGTCTGATATTTTCAGCAGTGACCGGAAGGATATCCAAAAAGTTTAAAATCAGAACAGACGGTGGGTCGGCACAGTGGTTCAGTGGTGAGCACTGCTGCCTCACAGCGCCTGGAGCCCGGGTTCAATTCCAACCTTGGGTGACTGTCTGTGTGGAGTTTGCACATTCTTCCGTGTCTGCATGGGTTTCCTCTGGGTTCTCCGGTTTCCTTCCTCAATCCAAAGACGTCAGGTGAATTGGCCATGCTAAATTGCCCATAGTGTTAGGTTTATTAGACAGGGGTAAAGGTAGGGTAGGGTAGAGGAGTAGGTCTGGGTATGTTGCTCTTCAGAGTCAGTATGGGCTTTTTGGGCCGAATGGCCTGTTTCCATACTGGAGAGATTCTGATCTTCTGAACGGGCACTTTCGGTGGCAGTGCAACCAATGTGGAATCTGCCAGTTGGATGCGGCTCAAGGCATTTGCATTTGCTACTTGGTCTCCTGGATAGTATTTCACCTTGTAATTGTAAGCACTTAGAATGAGGTCCCATTGCTGAATACGACCTCAAGCTATGGGCTTGTCCTCTTTGAGTAGCCCTAACAGGGTTTCTGATCTGTTACTGTTACAAATTTACATATTCCATAAATATTGGTGTAATTTTCTCACACCAAAGATGACTGCCAAACCTTCCTTCTCTATCTGGGCATATTTGCACTCTGCATCAGCCAAAGTTCAGGAAGCATACACTATTGGGTGTTCCTGTCCATTGGGCCATCTGTGAACCAATACAATCCTGATACCATACAGGGAGGCATTGCATGTCAGCACCAGATCTTGCTTGGGATCATAATGTGCTAACACCTTAGACTTGGGGTGCCTGGAACACATTTTTCCTATCTAAGGTGTATGCCCACCTTGGAGAAATGCGTAAGGACTATGTCTACGTTTTCTAAGTGCTCTTTGTTGATCTTCCCTGTTATAAACACCTCATCCAGATAACTGGTGACCTGGGGTGACCTTATAAAATGTTCTCCATTATCTGCTGAAAAATAGCACCGACTGATGATACCCCAAATGGCAGTCTCATAGATTGGTACAAACCGTTATGGGTATCAATTGTAGCATACTTCGGGAATCCTCATCTAACCACATTTGCAGGTACACATGGCTCTTGTCCAACTTCATGAAGGACAGCCCCACCACTACCTTTTCGTGTCAGTCCTCTGTACGAGATAATGGTATTTATCCAACTGCGAAAAGCGGTTTACCGTTTGTTTCAAATCCTCACAAAGACCAGGTTCACAATTGGTATGACTGATCCTGCCCATTCCACAAACTGTACTGGTTTGATCATTCCTTCACTTTTCAGCCTCTGGATTTCTGCCTCTTTTTGCATGTAAGCCAAATGGAACAGGGCGGGCTGCAGAATCATGAAATTGCTTCCTGGTCAACATGCAATTTGATTGGACAGGGTAGGCACAGGAAGTATATACCTGATGATTAGGGAGTCCAGAACCAGGGCTCACAGTCCAAGGGTACGAGCTAGCCTATTTGGCACGGAGATGAGGAGAAATGTCTTCGTGCAGAGAGTGGTGAGCCTTTGAAGTTTTCTCCACAGAAGTAGTTGAGGCCAAAGCATTGAATACTTTTAAGAAGGAGTTACATATAGTTCTTCAAGCAAAGGGGATGAAAGGGTGTGGGATAAAGCAAGAACAGGGTACAGAATTGGATGATCTGCCATGATCAGATTGAATGACAGAGCAGGCTCAAAGGGCTGAATAGCCTGCTGCTCCTATTTTGTCAGAATGGTGGCATGAACCTATAATCAATTGTTGTAAAAATCAATCTGGTTCACTCACTTTAAACAAAAAAAAGTGTCATCCTTCTGCTCAGACTTCCCAAAGGGCCCAGCATGTCACTTAAGTTAAGGGGACAATTAGGAATAGGCAATAAGTTCTGGTCTTGCCAATGACACCCACATCCTATAAAATAATTTATAATTTAACTATAACCTAAAATTTAACTGTGTCCACTGCTGGCTGCCTTGCCATAGGAAGGACCTTATTAAATTGGAGAGGGTTCAGAAAACATTTACAAGGATTTTGACAGGATTGGAGAGTTTGAGTTGTAAGGAGAGGCTGGATAGTTTGGGACTTTTTTCAATGGACCATAGGAGGTTGAGGGCTGATCTTATTGCAGTTTTGAAAATCATGTAAAGCAAATGTCTCTTCTCCAGAGTTGGTGGGTTCAGAACTAGGAGGCACATTTTCAAGGTGAGAGGAGAAAGATTTAAAAGGGATCCGAGGGGCAGTTTCATTGCCCTGTTCAAGTTTAACGTAATTAAAGGGCTAACTGTTACCAGAGATCAGCAAAGTTTGATCTCCATCAAGTTCTATAAAAGGTTTTGCTCTGTAAAGAACAAGGAACAATACAACACAGAAACACGCCTTTCAGCCCTCCATGCCTGCGTCGACACATATTGCCCTTTCATATTAAAACTGTCTTCACTTATAGGCTCTGTATCCCTCTATTCCCTTCCTCTTCCTGTATTCATCTAGGTGTTTCTTAAATGCTGCTATTGTGTCTGCTTCCATCACTTCCTC
Organism: Chiloscyllium punctatum; assembly: GCF_047496795.1. Lineage (NCBI taxonomy): Eukaryota > Metazoa > Chordata > Chondrichthyes > Orectolobiformes > Hemiscylliidae > Chiloscyllium > Chiloscyllium punctatum. The sequence goes on along the minus strand of NC_092756.1, from coordinate 68,195,223 downwards.
TGCCAATGCATTCCAGGCACTCACCACCCTTTGTGCGAAAAACTTGCCTTGCATATCTCTAAAATTTTCCCCCCTCCATGCACCTTGAACCTGTGTTCCCTAGTAATTGACCCCTTCACCCTGGAAAAAAAAGTCTCTATCGATTCCATTCACAATCTTAGAAACTTCTATCAGATTGTCCCTCACCTCTCAACCTCCAGCATTCCGTGAAAACAAACTGAGTGTGGCCAACCATTCTTCATAGCTAAAATCCCCATCCCAGGCAACATCCTGGTACACCTTTTCTGTATCCTTTCCAAAGCATCCACATCCTTCGGGTAGCGTGATCAGAATTGTATGCAATCTCCTCCTCTAAGCTACACACCCTTCATTTTACTATCATCGATGTGCCTACCCAAGAGTCACTTAAATGTCCTGAATGTATCTGACTCTACTACCACTGCTGGCGGTGCATTCCACACACCGACCACTCTCTGTGTAAAGGGCCAACCACTGACATCATTCCTAAAGCTTCCTCCAATCACCTTAAAGTTATACCTCTTGGAATAGCCATTTCTGCCCTGGGAAAAGGTCTCTGGCTATCCACTCTATCTATGCCCCAAATTATCTTATACACCTCTATCAAGTCACCTATCATCCTTCTTCACTTTAATAAGAAAAGCCCTACCTTCTCAATCTTTCTTCAAAAGACATGCCCTACAGTCCAGACAGCATCCTGGTAAATCTCCTCTGCGTCCTCTCTCAAGCTTCCACATCTTTCCCACAGTGAGGCAGCCAGAACTGAACACAATATTCCCTATGTGGTCTAACCAGGACTTTATACAGCTGCAGCATAACCTCGCAGCTCTTAAACCCAATCCCCATGCTAATGAAAGCCAACACAGCCACACCATATGCCTTCTTAACAACCCAATTAACTTGGGTGGCAACTTTGAGGGATCTATGGACATGGATCCCAAGATCCCTCTGTTCCTCTACACTATCAAGAATCCTGCATTTAACCCTGCAATCTGCATTCAAATTTAACTTTCCAAAATGAGTCTCTTCACACTTTTCCTGCCACTTCTTCACCCAGTTCTGCATCCTGCTTATGTCCTGTTGCAACCTACAACAGCCCTTTACACTATTCACAACTCCACTAACCTTCGTGTCATCGGCAAACTTACTAACCCACCCTTCCACTTCCTCATCCAAGTCACTTATAAAAATCAGAAAGAGCAGAGGTCCCAGAACAGATCCCTGCGTAACACTACTATTCACTGAACTCCAGGCTGAATACTTTATATCTATTACCACCCTCTATCTTCTATGGCCCAACCAATTCTGTATCCAGACAGTCAAATTTCCCTGTATCACATGCCTCCTTACTTTCTGAATGAACCTACCGTGGGGAACCTCATCAAATACCTTGCTAAAATCCACATACACCACATCCACTGCTCTATGTTCAATGTGTTTTGTCACATCCTCAAAAAATTCAATAAAGCTTGTGAGGCATGACCTGCCCCTTACAAAGCCATACTGACTATCTCTAATCAAACTATGCTTTTCCAAATAATCATAAATCTGGTCTCTCAGAACCTTCTCCAATAATTTGCCTACCACTGACGTAAGACTGACTGGTCTGTAGTTCCCAGTATTATCCTTGTTCCCTTTCTTGAACAAGGGAATAACATTTGCCACTCTCCAATCATCTGGTACTACTCCAGTGGACAGTGAGGATGCAAAGATCATCACCAAAGGCACAGTAATCTCTTTCCTCGCTTCCCGTTGAAACCGTGGGTATATCCCATCTGGCCCAGGGGACTTATCTATTCTCATGTTTTTCAAGATTTCCAGCACATCCTCCTTAACATCAACCTGTTCAAACATACCAACCTGTTTACACTGTCCTCACAAATGACAAGGTCCTCTCAATAGTGAATACTGAAGCAAAATATTCATTAAGGACCTCCCCCACCTCTTCCGCCTCCAGGCACAACGTCCCTTCACTGTCCTGATCAGCCCTACCATCACTCTGACCATCTACTTGTTCCTCACATAAGTGTAGAACGCCTTAGGGTTTTCCTTAATCCTACCTGCTAAAGTCCCTTATAGTTCTTCTAATTGCATTTTCAGTTCCTTCCTGACTACCTTGTAACCCTCTAAAGGCCTGTCTGATCCTTGCCTCCTCAACCTGAAGTAAGCTTCCTTCTTCTTCTTGACTAGATGTTCCACAGCCCTTGTCATCGAAAGTTCCTTCACCCTAACATCCCTTCCTTGCCTCAGTGGGACAAACCTGTACAGCACTCACAGCAAGTGCTCCCTAAACATAGAACGTAGAACATTGCAGCCCTGCGACCCTTGATGTTGCGCCAATCTGTGAAACCAATCTGAAGCCCATCTAACCTATTCTATTTTCATTCATATGTCTATCCAATGACCTTTTAAATGTTCTTAAAGTTGGCTGTTGCAGGCAGGCCATTCCACGTCCCTCCTACTCGGAGTAAAAGAACTACCTCTGACATCTGTCCTATATCTGTCACCCTTCAATTTAAAGCTATGTCCCCTCCACATTTCTGTCATGCATTTCCCTGAGAATATCTGTTCCCAATTTATACTCTACAGTTCCTGCCTAATAGCATTGTAATTCCCCCTCCCCCAATTAAATTCTTTCCCGTACCGTCTGTTGCTGTTCCTCTCCATGACTACAGTATGGGAGTCGTGATCACTATCACTGAAATGCTATCCCACTGAGCAATCTGACATCTGATCTAGTTCATTGCCAAGCATGAAATCTTATCTGGCCTTCCTTCTCGTCAGCCTATCTACATATTGAGTCAGGAATCCTTCCTGGACACACCTGACAAAATCTGCTCCATCCAAACTATTTGCATTAAGGAGGTTCCTAACAAAAACCCTGTTACTTCTGCACCTTTCCAAAACCTGCCCCCTAATCTGCTTTGTGTCTCTGTTGCTATTGGGGTGGGGTGGGTGGTCTATAGAAAACTCTCAGTAAAGTGACTGCTCCTTTTCTGTTTCTGACTTCCACCCATACTGACTCAGTAGACAAACCTTCCTCGACGACATCCCTTTCTTCAGCTATGATACTATCCCTGATTAGAAATGCCACTCACCCACCTCTTTTACCTCCCCCACCCATTCCTTTTGAGACATCTAAACCCCAGAACATCCAAGAATTATTCCTGCCCCAGTGATATCCAAGTCTCTGTAATGGCCACAACATCGTAGCTCCAAGTACTGATCTAAGTTCATCACCCTTATTCCTGACACTACTTGCGTTAAAATAGACACACTTCAAGCCATCACTCTGACTGCAACTTTGCCCTATCAATTGTCTGCCCTTCCTCACAGACATTCTGCATGCTATGTCTGCCTGTACACCAGTTACCCCATCCTCCGGTTCCCACCACCCTGCTAAACTAGTTTAAACCCTCATGAAGAGCTCTAGCAGACCTCCCGCCCAGGATATTAGTACCTCTCCAATTCTCCTTAACCTTTTTTGCTAACAGCGTTTCCCTGTTTGTTTAAGTTCTCCTCCTTTTCTTATATACTTAAAGAGCATAGTCAGTTCCCATCCCTCTTGACCTTACGTATGCTTCCTTTTTCTTTTTGACCAACCTGGTCATCCAAGATTCACGTACTTGCCACACCTATCCTTTATTCTTATGGGTGGGGGAGGTAAAAGAGGTGGGTGAGTGGCATTTCTAATCAGGGATAGTATCATAGCTGAAGAAAGGGACGTGCTGCTCCTGAACCTTTACAGCTGCCGTTTGAAATACTCCCACGTGTCCCCTCATCATAGCCCAATTCTTCCACGTACCATAAGGAATAGATTGGGATCTCTGATACCTGACTGCACCCAGTCAAGAGTTTGCAGTGCAGTGTTGCCCTTAACATCTTACATCCTCTCTCGCCCACTGTAGGCTGTACCTTATCATAGTGCAATGTGGACTAGTACAAACAGAAAAGCCTTCAAATGCTTTCAACTAATCACTTGTAATCAAAAGCAGCAAAAGCTAACAAATCAAACAAACTGCTTTTGCTTTTCAGAGCAGAAACAGATTGCTTGTCATTCAAGCAGCAACACTTTAGCAGTCAGTGAATAACCACTGCACCTATTATCTAATCTACTGAAATAGGGTGTATTTTGAATGAAATGTCAGCCATACTACCAGCATGCCCTTGCTCTCCTACTTGTACATGTAATGTGAAGGGCAGCTGCTGCTTTGCAGCCCTGGATCAAGTACATGGCTGGGCTTGTAAATGAAGCTAGCCCCAAGAATCTTGGGCGGTTTGGCAGTGGTTAGTACTTCTGCCTCTGGTGAGAGAAAAGATAGAACAAATGGGGCACCATAGAGGTGTGGTGCATAGTGAATGAAGTGAATTTTAATGAATAGTCTGAGAAATTCCACAAGGGTTTATAGAGAAAAGCCTCCATGCGACTCACCAAACTTGACACTGCCAATTTCTGGCAAATGTCGACCTATCTCGCTCAAATATTTACTAAAATGCTCATTCAGATCAGAGTTCATCAGGTACATTTTCAATGTCTTCACATAACTGATGTACAGAGCAGGAACAAAGCTGTTAACAGTTCAGCACACTTTGCAGCAGGACTGTTTCATAGGCTGTTGGATCCAAAGCCTTCTTCCCATTTTTTTTTTCATCTTTTTGTTTACATCAACTGAAAACATAGAATAATTAATGGCGTTTGAACAGTATTTAAAAGCAATCCTTTAACTGTTTAGGATTCAACTGCGGATATAGTAATTATAAAGAAAATAAGAAACAGGTTCAGGAGTAGACAAATCAGACCTTCAAACTTCTCCTGCTATATTACAGCTGCTCTGCCCAGATCTCAACTCCTCTTTCATGCCATTCCCTCATGGCCCTCAACTTCTTGATATTTCAAAAATGTAATTACCTCTTCTTTAAATACTTTCCGTGATCGAGCCTCCACAACTCTGCAGGATTGACAAATCCCAAACATTCAGTACTTTGGGAGAATAAATTCCTGCACATGGAATTTATTGCCTTTATCGCAAGAAGATTGGAGTACAAGAGTAGTGAACAAAATGTTGTCATAAGTTAAGAGCACATGGCATTGGAGGTAGTGTATTGGCATGGATAGAGAATCAGTTAATGGTCAGGAAGCAGCCAGTGGGGTAAGGGGTTCTTTTTCAGGTTGGCAACCTGTAACCAGTAGGGTTCTGTGTTGGACTGCAACTGTTTGAAGGAAAAGATGCAAATGTACTGTATTCAAACTTGCAGATGATATAAATAGGTGGGAAGGCAGCTTGCAAGAGACACACAGCTAGTTTACAGAGAACTATTGATGAGTTAGATAAGTTAGTAAAAAGTTGGCAAATTGAGTATAATGTGGAAAAATGTGAAGTTGGTCATCTTGAAAGGTAGAACAAAAGAACAGAATATCATTTAAGTTAAAAACAAACTGCAGAAAGCTGTAAGACAAAGGAACTTGGGGTTACTTGTGCACAAAACATAGAAAGCTAGTACACATGTGAAGCAGGAAAGTTAATGAAATGTTGGCCCTTAATTCAAGGGATGTGGAATATAAACGAGTATAAAGACTTACTGCAACTGGACAGGTGCTGGTGAGACCACATCTAGTGTACAGTAAGCAGCTTTGGTCTCCTTATTTGAGGAAAGATGTTATTTTATTGGAAGCAGTTCAGAGAAGGTCAATCGGATCATCCCCATAATGGAGGGATTGCCTTATGAACAAAGGCCAAACAGGTTAGGACTCTCTCTACTCATTAGAGTAGAAGAATAAGAGGTGATCTCATTGAAACACACAGGGATTCTTAAGGAATTTGACAGGGTAAATGCTGAAAGGATGTTTTGCGCTATGGAAGAGTCTAGGACCAGAGAGCATAGTCTCAGAGTAAATGAATATCAATTTAAGATTGGAAAAAGGTTAAATTTCTTCCCTCAGAGTGTTGAGAGTCTTTGGAAGTCCTTGCCACCGAGAATTGTGGAGGCAGCGTCCTGAGTAAATCTAAGACAGACAGATTCATGATCAGGAGGGAAAAAAAATCAATGGTTATGGGAAAGAATGGGAAAGCAGATGTGAGGAATATTGGATCAATGTTTGATCTTATTGAATGGCAGGTTTGATGAGCAGAACAGCCTACTCCTGCTCCTGTTTCTTATTGCCTAAGTCTCAATGTGTCTTGCCTATAGGATCTTGGTTAAACCTCATCTGGAGTACTGGGTGTAGTTTAGAAAAGATATAATGCTACAGAGGAAATGCAATGAAAGTTCTCCAGATTTGTTACTGGGATAGCAGTACCTTCCTGTAAAGAAAGATTGGGCAAACTGGGCCTGTATTATCTAGAGTTTCAAACTTAACCTCCGTGAAACTTACAAAACATGAAAAAGGGTACATGTGCTAGATATAGATAGGATGATCCCTGACTGGATAGTCCACAACCAGAAGGCACAGTTTAAAAATAAGCATGATGCTACCTCGGTCTAAGATGAAAAGAAGTTTTTTTTTATTCAGAGGGTTGTCATCCTTTGGAATTCTCTATCACAGACATCTGCAGAAGCTCGAGCTCAGCCTTTGTATATGTTTAAGGTAGAGATTGGTAGATTTCTAATTATCAGTGGTGTACAAGGTTATAGGATGGAATGGATAAAAAGTATTGAATTATTCTATCCACCATGAATGTATTGAATGACAGGACATGGTCTACAGTCTGAATAGCCTACTCCTGACCTCATATTTTACTACATTAAACTCAATCTGCTCATTCTTTACCCACTTACTCAGCCTATCTATATCCCCTTGTAGGTTTCTTTTTTTCCTTCATATCATTAATATGGATAGCAAATCATTCAAGCTGTATGACTGATCTTTGTGACATACTATTAGCTATAATAGAATCATATAGAAGTTGACCTGCAGTCAATTGAGTGTGTACCACCAAAATCAATACTTACACTCAGCTCACCTTGAATGTTATGACACTTGCAGTAACTTTGAAAGGTTGTGAGGTTACCCGCCTCAACTGCCATCACAGGTAGTGCATTCCACACCCCCATCACCCTCTGGGTGAAAACATTTTTTTCTCAATGCCCCTCTAAGCCTTTCATCTTAAAAGTTTGCCTCCTTTTTATTAACTAAGGAGAACATTTGCTTTCTGTCCACTCGGTCATGCCCCTCATAACCTTATAAACCACTATTACATCCCCTCTCAGCCTTCCTTGCTCCAAAGAAAGCAACACAAACTTATTTGGTCTCTCTTCATAACCAAAGCACTCTATGCCAGGCAACATCCTGGTGAATCTCCTCTGCACCCCCTCTGGTGCAATCTGTTCCTTCTTATAGTGCATTAACCAGAACTTCACAAAGTATCCAGCTGTGGCCTTGCCAATTTCTTATACAGCTCCAACATAACCTTCCTGTTCTTGTAATTATGCCTCATCTTGTGTCCCGTAGACCTTCTTAATTACTCTGTTAACATGCCGTACCACCTTCAGGGATTTGTGGGCAAACATCCAAAGATCCCTTTATTCTTCGGAGCTTACTTGTATCTACCATTCATTGACTTCTCCTTTATCTTGTTATCAATATGTCACACATATGGATGGCATGGTGGCTCAGTGGTTCACAGGGACCTGGGTTCGATTCCAGCCTCACGTGACTGTCTATGTGGAGTTTGTACATTCTCCCAGTGTCTGCAAGAGTTTCCTCCGGGTGCTTCGGTTTCCTCCCCAACCAGACAGACACACACAGACAGACACAAAGACCCACATGCACATATATATTTTCTGGGGTGAATTTGTACTTGCAGAGTTACATTGTACTTTGCTCAAAAACTTCATAAATTCATGTAAAAAACTCTGTTATCTCACTTTTTAGATTAGAATCAATCTAAACATCATGGCATAGACAGAGAACACAAGGGGCTAACACCTTCAACATATTGTCAAGCTAACCTGAGAATGCAACTTTTATAAAAAGGATTCGGGGATGCCGGTGTTGGACTGGGGTATACAAAGTTAAAAATCACACAACACCAGGTTATAGTCCAACAGGTTTAATTGGAAGCACACTAGCTTTCAGAGCACTGCTCCTTCACCTGATGAAGGAGCGTTGCTCCGAAAGCTAGTGTGCTTCCAATTAAACCTGTTGGACTATAACCTGGTGTTGTGTGATTTTTAACTTTAGTGTGAATAGAATTAGTTAGGACTGATCGGGGTTAAAGGATATTTTCCTTTCTTTTAAACTGTATCATTCTCTTTAAAAAGTCCAGAATCCTTAATGTTTTATAACAATATTAACATGGTCTGCCACCACCAAGCAGTTGTATATGTAAGTTATTAATATTTTCAAAAAGAGTAGCCATACTCATACTGAATCCAAAACATACTTCTGTGTACTTACGCATTTTAAAAAGCAACCTTTCACTACTCCATTTTATATCCATACTGCCATCCATTTTTTAATTTCTTGGGTTACAATTTTGCCTGCAAAAAAACTCTCCAATATTTCCATGAAAAACTCAATGAACTTGATCAAACATATTTTCTCTAAGAGTCGAAATGTGTGGTGCTGGAAATGCAGAGCAGATCAGTAGCATCCGAAGAGCAGGAGAATTGATGTTTTGGGCATAAGCCTTTCATCAGGAATGCTGAGCTTTTCCAGCGTCACACTTTTCAACTCTGGTCTCCAGCAACTGCAGTCTTCACTTTCTTCATATCTTCTCTTTAAATAAACCTTAGTGACTATCATTTACTTATCCATATGTTTCCAAGTGATGGGATTTTGCCTTGGATTATTATATCATAGTTCTTACCCATTAGGATGGCTTCCTCGAATGACAAAGTTTAACACTCCCTCCTAATAAAAGGAGACCACAGATCCAAACTAAAGACAGAAAATGCTTTAAAAACAAGGTCTGGCAGCAAATGCTGAGAGAGCAACAGAGTTAACATTTCAAGTTTCTTTGGAACGGAGTCCAAACTTGAATCAGCTGAAGGCATTGGATACTGCAAAGGCCAAGGGACATGGCAACATTCTAGTATTAATACTTAAAACCTGTACTCCAGAATGAGTTATGCCCCTAACCAAGCTGTTGAAGTGCAACTACCACACTGCCATTAGTCTGACGACTTGGAAAATAGTTCAGGTAATTCATGTCCAAAATGAAGGACAAATCCATCCTTGCCAGTCAGTCACTGTCCTATTAATTTCTTTCATCAGTAAAGTGGTGGAAGATGGCGTCAGCAGGGCTTTCAGGCAGGAATAAAGTGAGGACTTTATTTCAGGCAGGAATGACTTGATCACGCATGCTCAGTTGGGCTTCTGCCAGCGTCAGTCAGCTCTTGACCATTGAACTGAACTGGGACAAAAGAGTTGAATTGCACGGATGAGATGAGTGTGACTACCCTGGAAATCAAGGTAACATTTGAATGAGTGTAGAATCATAAAGCCATATCAATTGGACTCAATGGGAATCAGGGAGAAAACACCCACCAGTTGGAGCCATACCAAGCATAAGGGAAGATGATTTGTTTGTTGGTGGTTAATCATCACAGTCCCAAGATTTCACTATAAGAGTTCCTCAGGGCAGTGTCCTAGGCCCGAGCATTTTTGGCTGCTTCATCAGAACATCAGAATTAGGAATGTTTGCTGATCATTGCACAACACTTAGCACCATTTGCAACACCTCAGATATTGAAGCAGACTGTCCATATACAGAAAGACCTGGGTAACGACCAGACTTAGGTTAGTAAGAGGAAAGTTACATTCATCCCATGCAAGGTCCAGGAATTGAAACTTTTTCTTCAGTTCTCCTCTGCACTTTCTGCATTCTATATTGTTATATTATGAATGTGACATTTTTCATAAAGCTACCTTTACAGAATCATGAAATCACAGATTCTCTACAGTGCAGCAAGAGGCCATTTGGCCTATTGAATATGCACTGACCCTCTGAAGACCATCCCATTCCAGACCCAATCTCCCACCTTTCACATGGCCAGTCCACCTACCCTGCACAACCTGGATGCTATGAACAATTTAGCCTGGCCAGACCACCCAACCTGCACAACCCTGGATGCTATGGACAATTTAGCATGGCCAGACAACCCAACCTGCACAACTTGGATGCTATGGACAATTTAGCATGGCTAGTCTACCCAACCTGCATGCTATGAACAATTTAGCATGGCCAGTCTGCCCAACCTGCTAAACCTGAATGCTATGGACAATTTAGCATGGCCAGTTCACCCAACCTGCACTTCTTTGGACTGTGGAGGAAACCGTAGCACTCAGAGGAAATCAGAGGTAGCCAAGACATTTTATTGTTTTCATTTTTAAGCTCTGTATCTTTTGTCATTCTGGGTGCTGTTTCCATTCTCAGTCATAGGGCTGCATTTTCTAAACTATCTCTTCCTTCCAGTCCTCCCAGCTCAACAGATTTTTATATATTTCTAAATGCAGGGGAGATGGATTGAAAAGCAATGCAAAGAAGGCTTGTTATGATTCACATTACAGATATATCTGTTAGAAGGGCTAAATTGTTGTTGACAATTGTGTACTTTATTGCAACGGTCAATTTGAAAATTGATGTGACTATTGAGGTCATGAGTTTTTTTTATCAAATGTAGTCTAAACCATTCTGCTCTCAGTAGAAAAAGTTGGATTTTCCACAATTAGGACTTATTTTGGCAGTTTGGAACCGACTGCAGTAACACCTTTTGAAAAGAATTAAGATAAAGAGTGTGACAGCAGGATCTGTCACAGATTTTCGAGCACCACCTTGATACAGTCACACCTCAATGTTAAGCCTTCTTTTAATGCTAATTGTAGTATATTACAAACTTGTTAAAATATCATGCACAATTCCTTTAATATACAATTAATGTCAGCATACTTCACAGAGGAAGGAAGAACAAACATGAGCCTTTGTGGGGATTAATTCTTCAAAATTGTGGAGAAATGTAGAGCAGGAGTGAGGGTTTAAGCAAAGAGGTCCCAGAAAGTACAGCTGAGACAGCTGGAGGTTAAACAATCACAGGTGAAGTAAAGATAGAAAGAGAGAGACTACATTGAATATCAGAGTCTGAGAATGAAAGGCAGGGCATACACGGAGAAGGTTGCAAAAATATGTTGGGGAGAGGCTTTGGAGGAACAGGAAGACAAGAATTCCATTCAGCACTTTGTGGAAATGGAGCTAATAGGTCAGCTAACCTACCTTCTCTTACTTTACACACTTATCTTCTCTCTTATGTCTCAAGTCAGTAAGCTAGTATACCTTCAAGAGACATGATATTATCACCGATTGTAGAATATGACCTGAGTCATAAATTTCTCATATTCCATCTTATCCTGGGATTACTTAAAACATGACATGCCATTGAAATCATGCTGCTTGGTTGTAATTAATGTTAATCACTTAGGTAACGAGAAATGGAGTGCAGGACCTTCCTAGCTGCTAAACAATGTGTGCTTTGGTGAGTTAGTTGGGAAAATAATGTCAGATTGGGAAGATGAGATTGCAAAAAAAGATTTGGATGATCCAACCAAATTTTGAATAGTGAGATGAGAATCATGCTCTTGAGTAGAGAAAAGCCTATTTGCAGCCTTTTTCGTACATTAGTGTGCCACTGTTACCTAATCTCTCCTCATTGAAATGCAGTTTCCTATTTTCCCACCATCTGATAAAAATTGGATGTGATAATTCCCAACATGAAAGTCATAGCAGGTTCTAGGCTACTCTAGTTTGCCAGGTGAAAGTGAGGACCGCAGATGCTGGACATCAGAGTCAAGATAAGAGTGGTGCTGGAAAAGCACAGCAGGTCAGGCAGCATCCGAGGAGCAGGAAAATCGACATTTCGGGCAGGAGCCCTTCATCAGGCTCAAATGAAACCGAAACATCGATTTTCCTGCTCCTCCGATGCTGCCTGACCTGCTGTGCTTTTCCAGGTCTACTCTAGTTTGCCATATACTGTATTAGGCCTCCAACTTAAACAGCTGACACCAGCTTCTTCCCTGCTGTAATAAGACCCTTGAACAGACCTCCCAAATGTTCATTGACCTCTCTCTGCACCATCTCTCTGACTGTAACGCTATTCTGCACGCAGTTCTGTTGTCTTGTTGCACTTTGTATGGTACAATCTGCCTGTGTGGCACACAAAACAATGCCTTTCACAGTACCTCAGTACAATTGACAACAATAAATCAGTCAATCTCATGGCATGTTTCAACCAAATGGCTAAGTGTCAACTCTTCACTTGGGGGTTCCAAAACAGTAATTCCACGGCAACCTCCGAAATCAGTGCAGGGAGTTGAAACAGTGTTACTCCACTCCAGGCAATGGACCACAGTGAGTCCTGCAGATCCAGTGCTACTGGTCTAGGTATTTACAAACAATAGTTGGGGAGCTGCACAGATATCATTCAGGGGTCTGGTCAGTCAGCAGTCAGGGTTGTCAGTCCTGAAGGTCAACTCAATGAAAGTCAAAGGGAGTTAACCAAGGGCCATTGTTGTTGTAGGGGCATTGGGAAAGTCAGTTCTGGGTATTGAAGGCAGCATGCAGGGACAATATGCATTCGGGGACATGGGTTACTGGAGAAGTACAAAGTACATTGACACAACCACCCTGGGTTTGATGGGAAGACATGCAGTATGACGGTTGGTACAACTAAGCTGTCAGGCCAGGGCTCGGGGGCGGGTAATGTTGGAAGATGAAGTTACAAATCAAAGAAGTGAATGGAAATGTGTGCAAATCATGATGAGGTTATCAGGGAAGAACGGAATATGGATGTTCAAATATGGATTCTTGATTACTAGGCTGAAGCCATGACTTAGTTGTGTCAAGTGTAACCTGCACTACTTTCCATATTTGTGAGATGTAGATGACACCAAAAATGGAAAATAACTGCAAACTGTAGGACATACATATTTATTGTTCATATGTCTACTCTGGCTATCAAGAACTTAAAACTAACAAATTTACTCACACAAGTAATTTCAAACATCCGCAGTACTAATCCTGCAAGGATTATACTCACATAGATAGAGGACCTGTTTGGGGATTATCAAGTACTAGGAAGGAAATTGAAGTACAGGTCCTCAAGGGTCATAATCTCCGGATTACTGCCCGAGCCATGTGCCAATTGGCATAGGGATAAGAAAATTAGGGAAGTAAACACGTGGCTAAGGGATTCCACTTCATGGGGCATTGGCATCAGTTTTGGAACTGGGGGGGGGGGGGGGGGAATCTGTACCGTTGGGACGGTCTCCACCTGAACTGATCAGGTACCAATGTTCTAGCGAAGAGGATAAATAGGGTGGTCAGTAGGACTTTAAACTTCTGAGTTTAAAGGGAAGGGAAAGTGAAAGCGACAGGGAGTATGGAGTTAAATGGAAAGATAAGCGGCAGGATAACATATGTGCAGGCAGATTTAAACTTGAGACAGACTGGGAATGCAGCAAAAAGGAAGGATAACTTAGGACATCTTATGACTTCCAATATCTCTAATGATAAGAAAGTTAGCATTAAGGCATTTTACCTGAATGCTCGTAGCATTCGTAACAAAGCAGATGAACTAATGGCACAGATCATCGTGAATGATTATGATGTGGTAGGCATCAGAGAGACATGGTTACAGGGGGGTCAGGACTGGAAGTTAAACATCCAAGGGTTTTCAACTTATCGAAAAGACTGAGGTGGGCAGAGGGGGCAGGGTTGCCTTGTTAGTTAAGAACAAAATTAAATCTATGGCACTGAATGACATAGCGTGGGATGATGGAGTATGTGTGGGTAGAATTGAGGAACCACAAAGGCAAAAAAACCATAGTGGGAGTTATGTACAAACCTCCTAAAAGTGGTCAGGACCAGGGGCGCAACATGTACCGGGAAAGAGAGAAGGCATGTCAGAAAGGCAAGTTCATGGTGATCATGGAAGACTTCAATATGCAGGTGGACTGGGTAAATGTTGCCAGTGGTTCCAAAGAAATGGAATTCATGGAATGCTTACAGGATGGCTTTTTGGAACACCTTGTCATGGAGCCCACAAGGGAGCAGGCTATTCTGGACCTAGTGCTATGTAATGAACCAGACTTTATAAAAAATTTTAAAGTAAGGGAACACTTAGGAAGCAGCGATCATAATATGGTAGAGTTCAGTCTGCAGTTTGAAAAAGAGAAGGCAAAATCAGATGGAATAGTGTTACAGTTAAATAAAAGGTAATTATGAGGGCATGAGAGAGGAACTGACGAAAATAGACTGGAAGCAGAGCCTAGCAGGGAAGACAGTAGAGCAAAAATGGCAGGGGTTTGTGGGTAAAATTGAGGACACTGTACAGAGGTTCATCCCCAAGAAGAGAAAGATTATCCGGGGAGGGATTAGACAAAGGAAGTCAGGAAATCTATCAAAGGTAAAAAAAAAGAGATCTCCTATAAAGTGGCCAAGAGCACTGGGAAATCAGAAGATTGGGAAGGCTACAAAAACAAACAAACAAACAAACAGAGGATAACAAAGAGAGAAATAAGGAAGGAGAGGATCAAATATGAAGGTAGGCTAGCCAGTAATATTAGAAATGACAGTAAAAGTTTCTTTCAATACATAAGAAACAAACGACATGCAAAAGTAGACATTGGGCCACTTCAAACTGATGATGGAAGCCTAGTGATGGGAGATAAGGAAATAGCAGGAGAACCTAATAAGTACTTTGTGTCAGTCTTCACAGTGGAAGACATGAGTAATATCCCAACAATTAAAAGGGAGTCAGGGGGCTGAGTTGAGTATGGTTGCCATTACAAGAGAGAAAGTGCTAGAAAAGCTAAAAGGTCTTAAAATTGATAAATCTCCCGGCCCCGATGGGATACATCCTAGAGTTCGGAGGGAGGTGGCTGAGGAAATAGCGGACGCATTGGTTGAGATCTTTCAAAAGTCACTGGAGTCAGGGAAAGTCCCGGATGATTGGAAGATCGCTGTTGTAACCCCCTTGTTCAAGAAAGGATCAAGACAAAGGATGGAAAATTATAGGCCAATTAGCCTAACCTCGGTTGTTGGTAAAATTCTAGAATCCATCATTAAGGATGAGGTTTCTAAATTCTTGGAAGAGCAGGGTTGGATTAGAACAAGTCAACATGGATTTAGTAAGGGAAGGTCGTGCCTGACAAACCTGTTGAAGTTCTTTGAAGAGGTGACAAGTAGGTTAGACTGGGGAAACCCAGTGGATGTGGTCTACCTAAACTTCCAAAAGGCCTTTGATAAGGTGCCACATGGGAGGCTGCTGAGCAAGGTGAGGGCTTATGGTGTTCGAGGTGAGCTACTGGTATGGATTGAGGATTGGCTGTCTGACAGAAGGCAGAGAGTTGGGATAAAAGGTTCTTTTTCGGAATGGCAGCCGGTGACAAGCAGTGTCCCACAGGGTTCAGTGTTGGGGCCGCAGCTGTTCACATTATATATTAATGATCTGGATGAAGGAACTGTGGGCATTCTCGCGAAGTTTGCCGATGATACGAAGTTAGGTGGACAGGCAGGTGGTACTGAGGAAGTGGGGAGGCTGCAGAAGGATCTAGACAGTTTGGAAGAATGGTCCAGGAAATGGCTGATGGAATTCAATGTGAGCAAATGTGAGGTCTTGCACTTTGGAAAAAGAGTACAAGCATGGACTACTTTCTAAACAGTGAGAAAATTTGTAAAGCCAAAGTACAGAGGGATCTGGGAGTGCTAGTTGAGGATTCTCTAAAGGTAAACATGCAGGTTGAGTCCGTGACTAAGAAAGCGAATGCAATGTTGTCATTTATCTCAAGAGGGTTGGAATATAAAAGCACCGTTGTGCTACTGAGACTTTATAAAGCTCTGGTTAGGCCCCATTTGGAGTACTGTGTCCAGTTTTGGTCCCCACACCTTGGGAAGGACATACTGGCACTGGAGCGTGTCCAGCGGAGATTCACACGGATGATCCCTGGAATGGTAGGTCTAACATATGAGGAACGGCTGAGGATCTTGAGATTGTATTCATTGGAGTTTAGAAGATTAAGGGGAGATCTAATAGAAACTTACAAGATAATACATGACTTAGAGGGTGGACGCTCGGAAATTGTTTCCGTTAGGTGAGGAGACTAGGACCCGTGGACACAGTCTTAGAATTAGAGGGGGTAAATTCAGAACGGAAATGCAGAGACATTTCTTCAGCCAGAGAGTGGTGGGCCTGTGGAATTCATTGCCACAGAGTACAGTGGAGGCTGGGACGCTAAATGTCTTCAAGGCAGAAATTGATAAATTCTTGATGTCACAAGGAATTAAGGGCTACGGGGAGAATGTGGGTAAGTGGAGTTGAAATGCCCATCAGCCATGATTGAATGGCGGAGTGGACTCGATGGGCCGAATGGCCTTACTTCCGCTCCTATGTCTTATGGTCTTATATCCACATGGGTTGGTTCCTTGGGTTAAATTTGAGTGAATGATTTGTCCTCTCTTAATCATATGGTTTTTACTGTGGCTAACCCACCTAACTTGCACATCCCTGGACACTAAGGTGCAATTTTATTTAGCAGGGCCAATTCATCTAACCTGCCCATCCATGGACACTACAGAGCATTTTTTTTATTTTAGCATGGCCAATCCACCTAATCTGCATATTTTTGGAACGTGGGAGGAATTCAGAGCACCCGACGCAGATATGGGGAGAATGTGCAAATTCTGCACAGACACTCGTCCAAGGCAGCCCATGCCACCACTGTTCAGGCACTTGGTAGAATGAGGTATTTCCCTATACCAGTCAGCTTTTAAGGGGCTGCTCGGTGGGCAGTAGGCGGAGTTATCTCAGTAGTCGGTGTGACATCTTAGTTGCCACCTAATATAACCGCCGCCATGCTTAGAAAATGAAAAGGGAAAATGTCAGTTAGTTCCTTTCAAAAACCATTTCCTCAGCTTCACAAAAGCTGTCTCAAGTGGAAAAGCACCACTGTTTCAGACAGTCTTCACTCCTGACCTCCCATTGGTTGATGCTAACAAATTCCAAAGCAGTGATAAAAGTTGATTTTATTTTTTGTGGGATTGTAAGAGACTGGTACTGTTAAAATAATATTACCTAATAAATTATTAACAATTATTTTCCAGTATATGTTTTGACTTTAAAACAAATCTAAAATCAAGTTAAACACTGGAACAAAACTTAATCAAATGGTTAATGGAAGCATATTAAAGGTGAACATAAACTTTCTAAATCAAAAGAATATTTATCTGTGGTGATGCTGTGCCCCAGCTCCTGTGGTGCCCTCTGTAATACTGGTCTTGAGAGACCACTGATGGACACTGCTTGCTCACTTTCGATGGACATCAAGTATAACTGCAAAAGTGGGACAGGCAATCAGGCCTGCATAACCACTGCCCGGACCCATTAATGGCCAATTGTAATTCCAAGATTGTAACCATAGAGGAATTCATTGCCACAGAAGGCTATGGAGTCCAAGTCATTGAGAATATTTAAGACAGAGATAGATTCTTGAGTATCAAGAGGATCAAGGGTTACGGGAGAAAGCAGGAGAATGGGGTTGAGATAATTCTCAGCCATGATTGAATGGTGGAACAGACTCGATGGGCTGAATGGCCTAATTTCTGCTCCTACATCTTATGGTACTATGGTCACTTTGGCCGAGCCCAGGAGCAGGTCCATGAGGAAGGCCTCCAACCTGCCTGCCCCTTACAGTTTGAGGTTGATGTGTCACCAGCAATGTAGGAAAAGCCCCTTCAAAAAAAAAATGAAAATGAGGCTGTAAACAAAAAAAAACTCAACATAAATGCGGAAAACTGTTGCCCCCAGGCTACAAAAAAAAACATGGCCTGACACCCAGCGTATTTGCTAAGCTTATTGTTGCATAGGACTGCCATGAGTAGCATCCTCCTAAAGATCCCAGAGGGAGAAGGGAAGGAATCCTTTATAAAGGTCTCTTCACCAGGAATCTCCACCATCGAAGGGTAGTTTGTTACTCTAGGGCATGTCCGAACAAAGGTGAGGAAGTAGAGAGTGTGCTGCAGCAGCAGCCAAACAGGAAAATATCTCCTTTTGAAGGTTTGGGGTGAATTTCCCTGAATCAGCTCAGATTGTGGAGCATCACATCCTTGGGGGAGGTCCAATGCGTGGAGCCAGTGTCGAGTTCTGAACCAACAGGGGTCCAATCATTGGAAGCCCACTGCACACCTGAGCCGCCTTGATTTTCCTTGTTCAGGAACAATTGCTCATCATGAATAAGACTGTAAATTTAATTGCAAACGTGACTGATACCAACTTCCAAAGAAGATATATGAAATGAAATAACCGAAGTGAGTCTCAATTAATCAAATACAAACTGCTTTGGTTTTGAATTTCAAAAATAGGTCATCCTACTATAACATTTTGTGTCATTTACAGGTGAACACCAGATGGAACTACTGGATTATGTAGCAGCCAAATTTCATGAAGAAGGCGGTATTTTTAAACTCTTGGTATAAACAATGTTTAACTTAAATTATAACACATTAGCTTATAGGATCTGAACTGGTAATTACCCTAAACTGCATTATGTCTTACAAGAATGTTCATATTCTTGTTGTATATTTGAGAAATGCTATTAGAGGGGGATCTGTGAGAGTAAGATGATAGGTCCACTCTTTGCTTGTTAATAGTTTTGAACCTCCTATTTATTGGCTTTCTGGGAAATATGTCTATTATCTTGCTATTTTGTGAAATGAGTCCATTATCTGGTTGTCTGTTGGGGAGAGGCCTATTAATTCATCTCCAATTGCTGCAATACAAACGTCTGTTCTGTATAGGACTCCAAGGTTCATTATCTGTGATCAGATAGACATGGCTGGACCTACCATTTGACATGGAATGTCCACTGCTGCCTCTGCATCCACGTCCTGCTGATAATGTGCTGCAAGTTGTCTCAGGCTTGTGCATTTCAGCTGAAGGGAGTGTTTGGCTCCTCAGAATGCAAATCATTTGACCTACACAATCTGATACTAGTTAACCTCTGAAATCAGTGCTGTGTTAGAAAGAAAATTTCAGTTACTTGCATCACACCAATTGCTTTGTCAGGCATTTGTTGATATTTGCAAAGGTAATTTAGGGAGTTTGGTGGAAAGTTGAAAAGTATGTCCTCTAGGGCTGTAATTATGGGAGGAGTAGATAGCGTCAATAGCCAGAGACTTTTCCCAGGGCAGGATTGACTGGTACGAGGGGTCATAGTTTTAAGACATTAGGAGAAAGTATAGAGGAGACGTCAGAGGAAGGTTCTTTACGCAGAGAGTTGTGAATGCATGGAATGCATTGCCAGTGGTGATGGTAGAAGCAGAGTCATTGGGGACATTTAAGCAACTGCTGGGCATGCACATGGATAGCAGTGAGTTGAAGGGTGCATAGGTTAAGTTATTATATTTTACATTAGGATTAAACCTCAGCACAATGTTGTGGGCTAAAGGGCCTGTTCGGTGCTGTACTTTTCTATGTTCTATGTACTCCGTGTGCCACCTACTAGTGAGGCAAGAAATAGAAAGGTAATACAGTTGAATGCGTGGCTAAAAATCTGGTGTGTTGTCAGACATCTGGATCACTGGGATCTCTTCCAGGGAAGGAGAAAGACAAGTTATATCTAAACTGGAACGGCACCAATATCTTTGCAGGGAGGCTTGCTAGTAGCACTTGAGACAGTTTAAACTAGTGTAGCGGGGGGGGGGGGGGGGGTGAAAACCAGAGCAGATCAACTTGTGGAATGATTGAGGAGAATGAAGAGGTTAAGTCAAATTAGTCTAACAGGAAGAAAGGTAGGATCAGGTTAATGGACACGGCAGGATTGATAGTCTGAATTTATTTTAATGCAAGGAGTATAACAGACAAGGAAGATGAACTTAGGGCCTGAATTAATAGATGGAACTACCTCAGATATTACCTTCTGTAGCATTGACTAGGGCTCCCTAAGTACCAGAGACTTAGGGCATCCAGGAGGGTTGCTTGACACAACGTGTAGACAGTCAAACTAGGGAAGTGTCTACGTTAGAATTTACATTGAGGAATGAGCCTGACCAGGTATTCAAATTTTAAGTGGGGGAGTATTTTGGGAATAGTGATTATAATTCTGTAAATTTTAAGATAGTTATGAATATGAATAAGACTGGCCGTTGGGTGAAAGTGCTAAATTGGGAGAAGACTAATTACAACAATATTTGGCAGGAATAGGAGAAATTAGATTTGGGCACAGCTGTATGATGGTAAATCCACATATAATGTGTGAGAGTCTTTTAAAAGCCAGTTGATCAAAGTTCTGAATGAGATTGCCATCCTTATTTTTCATCTTCACAAGAACAAAGTTTGGGAACCCTGGATGACAAGAGATGTTGAAACTTTAGTCAGAAAACTAAAGGAAGCATACGTAATTTGGTACTCGGTAATGAACCGGGACAAGTGGTGGGCTTGTTAGTGGGTGAACATTTTGGTGATGGCGACCACAATTCTGTGACTTTCACCTTGGTTATGGAGAGAGATAGGTGCGCACAACAAGGAAGTTTTTACAATTGGGGGAAGGGAAATTACGATGCTGTAAGACAGGATTTGAGGAGCATACGTTGGGAGCATAGGCTGTCAGGGAAGGATGTGGTGGAAATGTGGGACTTTTTCAAGGAGCAGATACGACGTGTCCTTGATATGTATGTACCGATCAGGCAGGAAAGAAATGGTCGTGTGAGGGAGCCTTGGTTGACGAGGGAGGTTGAATGTCTAGTAAAGAGGAAGAAGGAGGCTTACATAAGGTTGAGGAAACAAGGTTCAGACAGAGCAGTGGAGGGATACAGGATAGCCAGAAGGGACCTGAAGAAAGGGATTAGGAGAGCTAAGAGAGGGCATGAAAAATCCCTGGCGGATAGGATCAAGGATAACCCCAAGGCATTCTATGCGTATGTGAGAAACCTGAGAATGACGAGAACGAGGGTAGGTCCGATCAAGGACAGTGGTGGGAGACTGTGTATTGAGTCGGAAGAGATAGGAGAGGTCTTGAACAAGTACTTCTCTTCAGTATTTACGAACGAGAGGGACCGTATTGTTGAAGAGGAGAGTGTGAAACGGACTGATAAGCTACAAGAGATACCTGTTAGGAAGGAAGATGTGTTGGACATTTTGAACAACTTGAGGATAGACAAGTCCCCCGGGCCTGACGGGATATATCCTAGGATTATGTGGGAAGCAAGAGAGGAAATTGCAGTACCGTTGGCAATGATCTTCTCGTCTTCACTGGCAACGGGGGTGGTACCAGGGGACTGGAGAGTAGCGAATGTTGTGCCCCTGTTCAAAAAAGGGAATAGGGATAACCCCGGGAATTACAGGCCAGTTAGTCTTACTTCTGTGGTAGGCAAAGTAATGGAAAGGGTACTGAGGGATAGGATTTACGAGTATCTGGAAAGACACTGCTTGATTAGGGACAGCCAGCACGGATTTGTGAAGGGTAGGTCTTGCCTTACAAGTCTTATTGAATTCTTCGAGGAGGTGACCAAGCATGTGGATGAGGGTAGAGCAGTGGATGTAGTGTACATGGATTTTAGTAAGGCATTTGATAAGGTTCCCCATGGTAGGCTTATGCGGAAAGTCAGGAGGCATGGGATAGAGGGAAATTTGGCCAATTGGATAGAAAACTGGCTAACCGGTCGAAGTCAGAGAGTGGTGGTAGACGGTAAATATTCAGCATGGAGTCCAGTTACAAGTGGAGTTCCGCAGGGATCAGTTCTGGGTCCTCTGCTGTTTGTAATTTTTATTAATGACTTAGAGGAGGGAGTCGAAGGGTGGGTCAGTAAATTTGCAGATGATACAAAGATAGGTGGAGTTGTGGACAGTGAGGAGGGCTGTTGTCGGCTGCAGAGGGACTTAGATATGATGCAGAGCTGGGCTGAGGAGTGGCAGATGGAGTTCAACCCTGCCAAGTGTGAGGTTGTCCATTTTGGAAGAACAAATAAGAATGCGGAATACAGGGTTAATGGTAGGGTTCTTGGTCAGGTGGAGGAACAGAGGGATCTTGGGGTCTATGTACATAGATCTTTGAAGGTTGCCACTCAGGTGGATAGTGTTTGTAAGAAGGCCTATGGAGTATTATCGTTCATTAGCAGAGGGATTGAATTCAAGAGTCGTGAGGTGATGTTGCAGCTGTACAGGACTTTGGTTAGGCCACATTTGGAGTACTGTGTGCAGTTCTGGTCGCCTCACTTTAGGAAAGATGTGGAAGCTTTGGAGAGGGTGCAGAGAAGATTTACCAGGATGTTGCCTGGAATGGAGAGTAGGTCTTACGAGGATAGGTTGAGAGTTCTCGGCCTTTTCTCGTTGGAACGGCGAAGGATGAGGGGTGACTTGATCGAGGTTTATAAGATGATCAGAGGAATAGATAGAGTAGACAGTCAGAAACTTTTTCCCCGGGTACAACAGAGTGTTACAAGGGGACATAAATTTAAGGTGAAGGGTGGAAGGTATAGGGGAGATGTCAGGGGTGGGTTCTTTACCCAGAGAGTGGTGGGGGCATGGAATGCGCTGCCCGAGGGAGTGGTAGAGTCAGATTCATTGGCAACCTTTAAGCGGCATTTGGATAGGTACATGGATGGGTGCTTAATCTAGGATAGAAGTTCGGCACAACATCGTGGGCCGAAGGGCCTGTTCTGTGCTGTATTGTTCTATGTTCTATGTTCTATGTTCTATGTTCTATGTAAGGAAGCTGCAATCAGACAAGTTAAGAAAGATTATAAAAGGAAGAAGAAAGTTACTTTGAAAAGGAATTAGGAGGACTAAATGGGGCCATAAAATGGCTTTGACAAATAGGATTAAGGACAATCCCAAGGCATTTTATACCTATATTAGGAGCAAGAGGGTAGCTAAGTAAAGAGTAGTTCCACTCCAGGACAAAGGAGGGAGTTTATGCATTAGGCAGAGGAAGTGGGTGAGGTGTAGTGACTATAACGAGGTCAGAAAATGAGTTCCCTGATGGTGACTATAATCTGGTCTAATCAGGGATCCCAAGCTGACATTAAAACAGGAGTGAGCTGAAAAATGTGTTGCTGGAAAAGCGCAGCAGGTCAGGCAGCATCCAAGGAGCAGGAGAATCGACATTTCGGGCATAAGCCCTTCTTCAGGAATTAAAACAGGAGTGTCAGACATAGTGACATTCCGAGAGCTGGCTCTGAGGGAACTGGATCAGTGAAAAGGATTTTCCACATGTAAATAAAGGGTGATTTGGTGACAGGATGCTGGCCTCTGTGGAGTTACTTAGTGAGATCATTAATGAGTACTTCATATCGGTATTCAGCAAAGGAAATGGATATGGATAATGATGAGAGATGAGAGAGGAGTATGGTGATATTCTGGGGCATGTCGATATTAAGAAAAAGGAGGTTCTGGGTGTCTTAAAAACATTAAGGTTGATAAGTCTGCAAGGGCTGATGGCCTCTTTCCCAGAATACTGAGGGGTGGCAAGGGAAGAGGTTACTGGAGCCTTGACAGAGATCATTGCATCCTCTTTAGCCACAGGTGAGGCCCCAGAAGACGAGAGAATAGCCAATGATGTGCCTTTGTTTAAGAAGGATAGTCTAGGAAATTATAGGTTGTTGAGCCGTACATCAGACAGGATTTGCTCACATTTAGAAAATAATGACATATTTGGGATAGTCAGCATGGCTTTGTGCAAGGGAGGTCTGTGTCTCAAATTTGATTGAGTATTTTGAGGAAATAAGATGATTAATGAGGATAGGGCAGTGGATGTTGTCCACATGGACTTTACTCAAGCATTTGACAACTGACTTCATGATAAGCTGGTCCAGAAGATTAGGTCACATGGGATTCACGGTGAATTAATAAGTTGGACACAAAATTAGTTTAGTCATTGAAAACAGAGGGTAGTTGTGGTGGGTGCTTTTCTGACTGGAGGTCCGTGACTAATACTGCGACCTCTATTGTCTGTGGTAAATATATTAATGATTTGGATGAAAATGTACATAGTCTAATAACTAAGTTTGCAAATGACACAAAAATTTGCAGACTACTTCTCCCAGGTGTAACAGAGCTTGGTGGCAGCTGCATTAGTCTGTATAGCCACCTGCAGACTCACTCTGGCAGTGGAAGAGTGTCATCCTCGTCCATGATGGCCTGCTTCCATCCTGTAGGGATTCTATGATCTATGATCAAACGGCTCCTATTGGACATGACTTCAAAGTTGGAAGCCACCATAAGATGCATTCAGCAGTGATTGTAATGAGGTCATCCTGCTCGACATTATAGAATAGGAGTTCCCTGATGGGGCTGTTAAGCTAATCCAATCAGGGAGCACTGGCTCAGATAAAAAAAAAAGAGGACTGTCAGAGATACTGTCACTCTCATAACTGACTCTGAAAAGGCATACTAAAATCAAGGACTGTTCATCTGTAAATAAAGAGACTTGGTGATAGGATACTGACCTATTTAGTGTAATTTCAGTGGTGACGGGCATAAAGTGTGATCTTGAAGAAACTTGCTCACAACATTCATTGGAGTAAGCATTTCTTCCACCATGCCTTTGGGAAGCTTGAATTGTTTGACCTTGCCATCGAGGACTGGGCCTAGTATGTTGGGGGGTGAATCGATAAAGTGTGAAGCTGAAAAAAGTACAGCAGGTCGAAGAGTATCAGAGGATCAGACTGGTCCTGATGAAAAGTTCCAATCTGAAACATCGACTTCCCTGCTCCTCTGATGCTGCGCTTTTTCCAACTCCACACTTTATCGATTCTGACTTTCCAGTATCTGCATTCCTCATCGTCTCCTGGGCTCGTATGTGGAAAGAATGCATTATTTTTTCCGGGCAAACATTGTGGCAAATGAAAAACAACAAATAATGCTCCTTACAGCTTGTAGGGCAGCAGCTTTTTCTGTCATAACGAGCCTAACTTTCCTGAAGGCACCAGATAATAAAACCTTTCAAGAACTGATGGACAAAAGTTAAGGAATATTACAACCCCAAGCTACTGCTAATTCTGAGACGCTAATCGCTTTTACTCGGTAATTCAAGAAGCCGGAAAATCCATATTGGGATTTTTGACTCTGTTTAGACAATTAGCAAAGCCTGTGACTTTGGTTGAACCCTTAATGAGATATTTAGAGACTGGCTGGTATTTGGGATTAAATGATATATCGATGCAAAAAACACTTACTGGCTGAAGCCCAACTGGACTTCAAACAGGTGCTTTATCATAGGCAAACGCAGCAAGTGGAACATTTGAGTTGCAGGGTGTTCCAATGGAAGTGGACATCCTCACCAGTCTGACTGACCTTGGGCAACACCACTTGAGTGCAGGCAATTGCATAGCCTCACTTAGGACATTTTGTGAAAAGGGTAAGCTCACAACAAAACCCCAGAACAAAGCCAGGCATCCACCAAATGGTTAAAATTTTCTTCAGGATCTGGGTCAGCAAGCCATTGTAGTTGTTGCCATGTGCAGACAGCAATACAGTCCTCTAAGACCTAAACTGAGTAAAATAGCTCATAGTCTGGTATTGTGGAGTATATCCAATAGAGGTCATACCTTGGAAAGTCCACCTACATCCAATTTGGAACAGTTAAGTTGTTTAGCAACATCAAAATCAGAACCAAGCAGGATAAATGTCAGATTAGGTGTTCACCCAGTTCAAATGGCAGTCAGTCAACACCAGTATGGCCATATCAGTGATCGCAGAATCAGTCTTCAATAAAATTTGCACTGGACTCTGGCCCTTAAATTTGTGCAGAATCTCAGCTAGGCTGAGGACCTTATACCATGGAGCCTTTACAGATTAAGATACAATTTTGTTTTCGGTCTCTTATGAAAAACAGCTGGTTCAGTTTCCAATAATTGTAATAAAAGACTTGTGTCCAAGCTTGATGGGGCAAAATTGATTGAGAGATTCACCTAGATTTGAGTCAATATTTTTCAATTAGAAAATGGCTGCCTGAATGATGTCCAAATTACATACCGGGAAGTTTTTCAGGAAGGTCTAGAGACTATCAGAGGAGCCAAGGCATGTTGACCAGGAAGCAATTCCATGATCCTGCATTGCCTGATCAGTGTCATTTCCTTAAAAGGCAAAAATAAAGCCAGAAGGCTGGCTGGCTGCAAAGTGAAGAAATCACCAAACCAGTCAAATTTGCAGAATGGGCAGCACTGGTTGTACTGATTTTAAACCTCAGTGGGTCAGTTTGCCTTTCTGGGGATTTTAAACAAATGGTAAACCACTTTCGTAGCTGGATAAATATCGTATTCAGCAGAGGATTTAAATGCAAAGCTGGCAGGAGGGTAGTCCTTCATTAAGCTGGACAGAAGTTTACTTGTAATTGCATTTCGACCAGGATTCTCGGAAGTATGTTACAATTAATACCCATACATGTGAGTGCCATTTAGAGTATTGTCAGTATGTTCAATGTTTCAGCAGACAACGGAGCAGATTTTGCAAGGTCACCATTTACCTAGGTGACCTCCTAAGAACAGATAAAACTAATAAGGAACACTGAGAAAACTTGGATATAGTCCTAATGCATTTTTCCAAGGTAGGCATACTCCTGAGAAATGTGTTCCAGGCTCCCAGGACTACAGAGTCAGCAAGGATGGGTTATACCTGTTAGAAGATAATATGAGGACAATCAAAGATGCACACCTTCCACGTCTGTCCAGGAGCTTAGGTCATTTCTTTGGCTGATAAATTATTATGGAAATTTCATACATAACCTGGCATCTATCCTGACAGCTTTGCATCAACTCCTAAAAATGGGTCTGCCTTGGAAATGGTTGCTAGTCAAGCCTTAGCCTTCAGTGAAGTAAAGAAACAGCTATCATCCTCAGAGATGTTGGCACACTATGATACCAAGAAAGATCTGTGATTAAAATGTGATACCTCACTGTATGGTATTGGGGTGATATTATTCATAGGTCGTCCAAGGGAGAGGAACGCCCAATGGTATATGCATCCAAGACTTTGGCTAATGCAGAGTGTAAATTTTCCCAGGATCAAAAAAGAAGGATTGGCAGTCATAATTAGGACTATACTCATGCAGCCATTTTGGAGTTAGGAAGTTCCACCATATCTTTATGGCCAAATGTTTGTGATAATCAAGCACCACAAACCCCTACTAGGTCTGCTTAAAGAGGACAAGGCAATGCCACCCGTAGCTTCAGGCCATATTTAACCCTGAGCACTAATACCAAGTGCTTATAATTACATGTTAGAACACTATCCAGGAGACCAAACAGCAAATGTGAATGCATTGAGCTGACTCTCATAGGCACATACACCACTGGTGATACCCCAAATGGAAGAGTCTGTAATGATATTAAGCTTTCTGGAATTCTCCCCGTCACAGCTGACAATATCAGATTTTGAACACAAAGATCCAGTTGTTTCAAAACTGAAACAATTGGTATTGATAGGACAAACCAAAGGGCCATCACACGCAGAACTGAAACATTTTTGGACCAGGAAAAACCAGCTAACAGTAGAGGAAGGCATATTGATAGGGGGAGTTAAAGTGATTTTCCTGAGCAAACATCGCTGGCAAATATTGGCTAAACTCCACCAGTGCCATCCAGGGGTCTCTAAAATGAAGATGTTGGTGAGAAGTTATGTCTGGTGGCCAGGCATGGATGCAGATATAGCCATATTGGTGGGGCAGTGCCCAGATTGTCAACAAGGAGAAAGAGTACTGCCAGCAGATCCCCCCTTATCCATGGGAAAGACTGGATAAACTTTGCCTCGGTAGCACATCAACTGTGCAGGTCCTTTCATACCTTTAAATGTTCTTAGTAATTGTAGACACTCAAAGTAGTTGGACATGCATAGTGTCCATTCGTCAAACATGGGGATGATGATAGAACACCTGTGTGTATCCTTTTCTTCGCACGGATAATGGACCATCATTTACCAGTGGGGAATTTAGTTATTTCTTAGTTATTTAGTTATGTGGAATGGAATTCAACATATAAGGACACCACCCATCACGTAATGGCTTGGCAGAAGGGAGTAATGTCGCAGTTGTATTATTGCTAGACTATTAATCCAGAAACTGAGGTAATGGTATGGGGTCCAGGTTCAAATTTTGCCATGATAGATGGTGGAATTTGAATTCAATAAAAAAAGTGGAATTGAGAATCTACTGATTACCATGAACCCAATTTCAACTGTCAGAAAAAGGTCATCTGATTCATTAATGTCCTTCAAGAAAGAAAATCAGCCTGTTAAGTGATCTGGTCGACATGTGACTCCAGACCCACAGCAATGTGGATGACTCCCAATTGCTGTTTGAAATGGCCTAGCAAGCCATTCAGTTGCATCAATCGCTACAAAAGTCTCAAAGAAATTTTTAAAAACTGGACGAACTACCTGATATTAACCTAGGCATTGAAAAAGACAACAGCAGAAAGAGTCCTGTCAACACTGCAGAGTCCTTCTTACTAATGTCTGGGGGCATGTGACAAAATTGAGAGAGCTGTCTCTTAGAGTAGTCAAGCAACTGCCTGACATAGTCACACTCACAGAATCATATGCCCCAGACACCACTACCATCCCTGGATATGCCCTGTCTCACCAGCAGGACAGGTAGCAGCAAAGCTGTATGCAGTCAGGAGGGAGTTGCCCTGGGAGTCCTTAACGTTGACTCCAGACCCCATGAAGTCTCATGGTTTCAGGTTAAACATGGGCAAAGAAACCTCCTGCTGATTACCATGTACCGTCCTCCCTCAGCTGATGAATCAGTTCTCCTCCATGTTGAATAATACTTAAAGGAAGCACTAAGAATGGAAAGGGCACAAAATGTATTCTGGGTGGGGGATTTCAATGTCCACCACCAAGAGTGGGGCTCAGCAGCAGTACTACTGATCGAGCTGGTCAGATCCTAAAGGACACAGATGCTAGACTGGGTCTGTAGCAGATGGTGATGGAACCAACAAGAGGGAAAAACATACTTGACCTCATCCTTATCAATCTGCTGGGCTCAGGTGCATCTGTCAATGACAGTGTCGGTAAGAGTGACCACCGCAGGCCTTATGGAGACAAAGTCCCACCTTGACATTGAGAATAACCTCCATTATGATGTGTGATACTATCACTGTGCTAAATGGAAGAGATTTAAACAGATCTAGCAACTCAAGACTGGGCATCCATGAGATACAGTGGGCCAACAGCAGCAGAAATGCTTTCCAGCAAAATCTGTAAACTCATGGACCAGTTTATCTCTCTCTTAACCATTAAGATCAAACCAGGGGATCAATCTTGGTTCAATGGACAGTGCAGGAGATTATACCAGGAGCAGCACCAGACATATCTGAAAATGAGGTGTCAATCTGGTGAAGCTACCAAACCACATCAGCAGCAAGTGATAGACAGTACTAAGCAATCCCACAACCAATAGATCATCCTGCCATATCCAGGCGTGAATTGTGGTGAACAATTAAACAACCCACAGGAGGAGGTGGTTTCACACATATCCCATTCCTCAATGATGGAGGAGCCCAGCAGATCAGTGCAAAAGATAAGGTTGAAGCATCACAACAGTCTTCAGCCAGAAATGCTGAGTAAATGATTCATCTCGGCCTCCAACGGTTTTTCCCAGCATTACAAATACCAGTCTTCAGCCAATTTGATTCACTGCATGTGATATCAAGAAATGGTTAGAGACTCTGGATTCTGTAAAAGCTTAGGGTTCTGACAACATTCTGCAATAGTACTGAACACTTGTGCTCCAGAACTTGCTGTTCCCTTAGTCAAGCTGTTCCAGTATGGTTACAACACTGGCATCTGCCTCAATGTAGAAAATGACCCAGGTATGTCCTGTACACAAAAAGCCGGATAAATCCAATTACCACATCAATGCACTCTTGATCATCAGTAAGGTGATGGAAATGGTCTTCAATCGTGCTATTAAGCAGCACCTGCTCACCAATAACCTGCTCAGTGACGCCCAGTTTGGGTTCCCCCAGGGTCACTCAGCTCCTGACCTCATTACAGCCTCGGTTCAAACATGGAAAACAGAGCTGAATTCCAGAGAATATAAAAGATACTTTGTCACATAAAACTTTTCACTATTTTTCATGTGATAAGTCACCCTACCACAGCTCCTATGTTAATGACAGAAGTCATACATAATAATAAAGGTCAAATTAACAGGACATTGGTTAGGCCACTGTTAGAATATTGCGTGCAGTTCTGGTTTCCTTCCTATTGGAAAGATGTTGTGAAACTTGTAAATCGTTTCTGAACCCTTTCAAGCATGTTGCCAGGGTTGGAGGATTTGAGCTATAGGGAGATGCTTAACAGGCTGGGGCTGTTTTCCCTGGAGCGTCAAAAGCGGAGGGGTGACCTTATAAAAGGTTTACAAAATTATAAAGGGGCATGGATAGGATAAATAGACACAGTCTTTTCCCTGGGGTCAGGGAGTCCAGATTTAGAGGGCATAGGTTTAGGGTGAGAGGGGAAAGATATAAAAGAGAGCCAAGGGGCAACTTTTTCACAGAGAGGGTGGTACGTGTATGGAATGAACTGGCAGAGGAAGTGGTGGAGGGTGGTACAACTGCAACATTTAAAAGGCATTTGGATGGGTATATGAATAGGAAGGGTTGAGGGATATGGGCTAGGTGCTGGCAGGTGGGACTAGATTGAGTTGGAAGGTCTGGTCGGCATGGATGGGTTGGACCGAAGGGTCTGTTTCCATGCCGTACATCTCTAGGACTCTAAGACTTAAGTTCATCACAGTTCAGTTAACAGCTCCTGGGATTGGGGAAAGCCGCTTAAGTAACGATGGAATACCTGGAACACACAACTGGGAAGAGAAAAGCAACGCCAGGATAAAAACAGCTTGACCGCTGGAATACTGGGTTAGGAATCTCCACCGAAGATTGCCATGCCAGGCTGAGACCACCACAATGGACAGATGGAATACTGAGGGCTGAGACTGCCAGTCCTGGACAAGACTGCCTGCGAGGCTGTTGGAATACCTAGAAGCTGGTGTCAAAGAAGATCTCCACACAGGGATGAGACCTCCATGCTGGGACAAGACCCCCACAGCAGGAGATCACCACGCCAAGTTGAGACCACCATGCTAGGCCACTGAAAGCCACTTCATTGCTGGGCCGGGAGAACAACTGGGAACATTAAACAAAAAGCAAAGAAAGAAAACAAAAATAAAAGCAGACAGTAGACTCATTCCAGGCCGCCAGGCTAAGGAAGCCACAAGCTGCAATGTTTCTCAGCCGCTATCTTTAGAAGCTAACTAATTAACTAATTAAGCTGTGTGTTCCTAGGTGTATCTTTGTCTGCATTTCTGTGCATGGAGATTCAATGAATTTAAAAGAATGAATTCCAGAGCTGAGGTGAGTGTAACAGCCCTTGACATCAAGACTGCATTTGACCGGAGTATGGCATCAAACTTCCTAGCAAAACCAAAACCAATGAGTATCAGGGGGCAAACTTTCTGCTGGTTGGAGTCATACCTGACACTGAAGATGACGGTTGAGGTTGTTGGAGGTCAGTCATCTTAGCTCTAGGACATATGATTAGATTATTTACAGTGTGGAAATAGGCCCTTCAGCCCAACAAGTCCACACCAACCCTCTGAAGAACAATGCACCCAGACCCATTCCCCTACATTTATCCCTGCACCTAACACTACGGGCAATTTAGCATAGCCGATTCACCTAAACTGCACATTTTGGGGCTGTGGGAGGAAACCGGAGCACCTGGAGGAAACCCACACAGGCATTTGCAGGAGGTCCTCAGTATTATACAGCTTCAACTGCTTCATCAATAACCTTCTTTGCATCATAAGGTCAGAAGTAGGGATATATGCCGATGATAGCACAATGTCCAGCACTATTCATGACTCCTCAGATCTTAAAGCAGTCCATGTTCAAATGCAACAGGATCTGGACAATATCCAGGCTTGTGCTGACAAGTAGCAAGTAACATTTGAACCACACAACTACCAGGCTATGCCCATCACAAATAAGAGACAGTCTAACTACAGCCACTTGACATTCAGTGGTGTTACCATGACTGAATCCCCCACTATTAACATCCTGGGGGTGACCATTTACAGAAACTCATTTGGACTCATCACATTAACACAAGGGCTCTAAGAACAGGTTAGAAGCAAGGAATATTGTGAAGAATAACTCACCTCCTGACTCCCCAAAGCCTGTCCACCACCTATAAAAGGCACAAGTCAGGGGTGTGATGGAATACTCCTATTTGCCTAGATGGGGCACCTACAATAACACTCTAGTGGCTTGATGCCATCCAGGTCAAAGCAGCATGCCTGATTGGCACTACATCCATAAGCATCCACATCCATCACCACCTATATTCAGTAGCAACAATGTGTGCAATCTATAAGATGTACTGCTGAAATTCACCAAAGACCTTGAGACAATACTTTCCAAACACGTGACCACTTCCACCTTGAAAGGCAAGGGTGCAGATACATGGGAACACCACCACCTTCACATTCCCCTCCAAGCCACTGACCATCCTGATTTGGAAATATATCCTTGTTCCTTCACTGTTGCTGGGTCAAACTCCTGGAATTCCCTCCTTAATGGCATTGTGGGTCAACTCGTAGGTGGACTGCAGCAGTTCAAGAAGGCAGCTCACCACCACCTTCTCAAGGGGCAACTAGGGAAAGGGCCAGCCAGCACCACCCATATCCCATAAATGAATTTTAAAAAAGAGCAATCCAAACTTTGAAGACTGGCTTGAAGAAACAGTCTAAGATCTCACTTGATACCAAGCTGTCACAGCTCTTATTTGATGTATAGACTACCCCACTGGCATAGCACCTGTTAATGATCAGAAAACTCTGCACCAAGCTAAGTCTGATCTTCCCGGATCTTGGTGGAGTGTGAGAAACAACATCAGGAACTCCAATACTCAAAACTCTGCTATGAGGGAGAGCCAGTTTGATACAGTTTGTGTAAGAATTATGGAAATGGTCTCGCTAAAAGGTAAGAGGCATGGTCAATGCAAGGTCTGGATCGTGACTTATAAAGTTCAGGTAGGTGAGATGGATCTACACAAACACGTGGATAGCCACAAATGGTGTAGGAGTATAACATGCTGACCCCTTGGAACAGTTGGAAATGTCACCAGAACCCATGGATTCACCCACTCTATCAAACATTGTCAAATCCTCTGAATCGGAGATGGACATGACAGATATAGCTGCCTCAATGCTTTTGCCGCTGAAAGAAGAGTGAAATTCTCCTCTCAGTTGCAGGAACCTGACCCGGTGGTAAAACGCCCAAGGAATCTCTCCAAGATAAAGCACCAGCCTCTCTCTGCAAAATCAGAGAAGGAGGAATGTTACAATTGTAATGGAGGCCAGCCAGCTGGACCTCATGGAATGAGTTCCCTGATTGGACCAGATGAACAGCCACATTCAGGGAACCCTGGCTGACATATACAAATGATTGGGAGATGCCAGTGTTGGACTGGGGTGTACAGAGTTAAAAGTCACAACACCAGGTGATAGCCCAACAGGTTTATTTGAAAGCAGTAGCTTTCAGAGCGCTGCTCCTTCACCACCCGATGGAGGAGCAGCGCTCCAAAAACTAGTGTTTCCAAATAAACCTGTTGGACCATCACCTGGTGTTGTGTGACTTTTAACTTTAACCACATACAAAAAGTGTCAGAGAAACTGAGGCTCTGGCACGTGACTCTGAAGAGGCAGTACTAAAGTTAAGGACTGTTCATGTGTAAATAAAGGAAGACTTAGTGATGGGATACCAGCCTCTGTGGAGTTATTTCACATTCAATAAACATTACACCTCTCTCTGCTGCACATCAGTCTCACGTCACCAGCTGCTTATACTGCAGCCACCCAATTCAGGGCAAGTTCTCCTCCTTCATGGCCCAGATTGGCGGTTCACCCTCTGGCAGACTCCTCTCATGGGTCTCTAATTTCCTGCTTTTTCAGGATAAAGAGGTCAACCAGTTAACCTAACTGCATGACAATAATAATTCACAATCAATTCAGTATCTGCAACTTTTCAGTTCTCACTTACTTACCCTAAGGACTAGCAGCCTGGCAATCTGCCTCCATTTACCAAGCCATTCAATGAGCTGGCTACCAGATGGAAAATGTAGATTAAAATTGTGAATGAAGTCCTGCCTTAACAGGTTCTTCAATTATTTTCAGCCTCACCTGCATCCTCTCAGTAAATACCGGAGCCGTGTAATTTGTTAAGCTCAGTTAATAAGCCAGATGCTCAATACCTTTTTGTACCTTCCAGCTGTTTTAACAGCTGTCAGTATTCAGACATCTCCAGATGAAAAAGGACAATTTATGTTTGTTTTCTGTTTAGCTGCACAAAGAAGTGTTGCAATTCTGATCCTTTATTTTTCTATTATGTTCCTTAAATTAATGTTTTTGATTATATGTTTGCTCTTTAGATCATAGATTCAATCATGGCACTTTTCCGAGTGGATTTCAGTGGCCGTGGTGAACTCGCAGAACGTCAGCAGAAACTGGCTCAGATGCTGTCTCGTCTCCAGAAAATCTCTGAAGGTAATTATGAAAGAGTCTTGCATATTTAGGAAATGTATTGTTCAGTTGGTGTACTGTTCTGAATAATGCATTATCTCATAGATAACAAAAGATCTTGCAAACTTATGCACTATGTTCTTTGAAGGAAGTAATCCCGTTACTTGAGCTCACTGATCAGTTAGGTCTTGCTTAGGTGTTTTTTTTTCCTCCAAGTCCAGATTTCCTGAGGTTTGTCTTCAAGAAGTCTGTGATGTAGATAGTATCCAAGTTAAGGTCTGAATACATGGCTGCATTTTGAATTTTATCGTCAGTCTGTCATGACAAAGAATTAGAATCCCAAAGTACCCGAAGTGGACATTGTTAACTTTTAACTCCAAAATGTGTTTAGATGAAGTCTGCAGCAGCCAATTATGACTGAGATGTAAATTCAGTCACTGTCTGATGGATTCACCATCCTGACTTGGAAATATATCGCCGTTCCTCTGACTCAGACTCTAATATGGGTGGCAGGTACCGGACTATAGCCCGACTCTTGCATCTTGGGAGAGTTCCCTACTCTCTTTCTGGTGGTATCAAGGCTGCATCAGACCCGGACTCTGAGGTTTCCTTGACACTAGATGGAGGGGGAGAACCCACGGTTTCTGACAGTTCTTCTGGCTGTTCTGAGGGATCAGGTATGTTTGGCTCCTACCTCGTTTGAGAGACAGCAGCTTTCAGGTGATCCATGTTTGTAAAGGGCCGCCCACCTCCTGAAACTTCGTAAGGTATGGGACAAAACCTCATGTCAGCCTCATTTCATACCCATATCGGGCCGTGGTTCTGGCACCAAACTTCATCCCCCGAAGTTGTTACTCTCGCTTAGAGGTATGGTGTTCTTGCTACTGCCTCACCACCCCACCTCTCTGCTCCCACCCAGGTCCAGGAATAGCAGGTTAACCTGGTACATAATCTTCTTCCCATCAGCAACTCTGCTGGAGCTGTGATTTGGAGATGCCAGTGTTGGACTGGGGTGTACAAAGTTAAAAATCACAACACCAGGTTATAGTCCAACAGGTTTATTTGGAAGCACTAGCTTTTGGAGCTAGTGTATATACTCCACAACCTGATGAAGGAGCAGTGCTCCGAAAACTAGTGCTTCCAACTATACCTGTTGGACTATAACCTGGTGTTGTGAGATTTTTAACTCTGCTGGGCTATCCCTGTAGTTGCGTAACGGGTGGTCCTATAATCAAACAGGAACTGTTGAGTTTGGTATCCAGTGACGCTGCAGGCTATTTCTTTAAGCCTGCCTTCAAAATTTTGATTGCTCTACGCGCCAGACCATTGGACAAAAGATGGCATGGATCTGTCCTTCTGTGCCAAATACCATTTGACTTGAGGAAATACTCGAATTCCCAGCTGGTAAATGATGTCCCATTGTGACCAATACTTCTGGGAGTCCATGTATCACAAACGATGCTCCCAGCTCTTCAATCGCCATCCCAGAATTTGCTGAATGAACTATTTGAACATCCAACCACTTTGCATGGACATCCAATGACCAAGAACATTGAGCCCATGAAAAGGACCTACATGGTCGATATGCAACTGAGTCCAGAGTTAACCCAGCCATTCCCAATGCAGGGATGCTGCCAGTGACAATTTCTGTCCTTGTTGGTATGGCAGTGCCCAGAGTGCCAATGTTGCCATTTCAGCATCCAACCTTGGCCACCAGACATAACTTCTTGCTAGCATTTTTATCTTGGAAGCCCCTGGATGACCCTGGTGGAGTTCAGCCAGTATCTGCTGGCGAACTTTACTCGGACAATCACCCTTGCTCACCACAGTAATATGCCATCCTCTTTGGTGATCTGGTCTGACCAGGTCCAGACATGTTCCAATCCTGGTTGTGATGGCCTTTGTTTCCCCCATTGCCACTAGCTATTTTAGTTTTGCTAGAACAAGATCTTTTTGTGCCCAAAGTCGGATATTGTCAGCGGTGACCGGAAGCGAGTCCAGAAAGTTTAAAACAAAAATGGACTCTTCCAAGAGAGGCATTATCAGTGGAGTATCTGCCAGTAGGACACGACCAGAGGTATCCACATGAGCCACTTGGATTCCTGGGCAGTGTTCCAACTTGTACTTATACATGCTGAGAATAAGAATCCACTGTTGATTTTGACCAGAAGTTATGGGCAGCACCGCCTTGTCTGCCTTCAGTAGCCCCCAGCAGGAGTTCATGATCTGTCACTATGACAAATCCAGTTCCTCACGCCAGAGTGGACTGCCAAACCCTCCTTCTCTATCTGGGCGTACTTGCATTCATCATCAGCCAAAGTCCAGGAAACATCCAGAATTGTTAAGAGACTGTTGTAAAAGTGAGTGCACCTGGTCAGAGATGTTCTAACAATGCATGTCTTTCATCATGAAGAATGTACATAACTAGGAAGTAACAAAAAGGTGTCATCATGCACAAAGGTATTGAACATGTTTGGACGAAGAGGATAACAATGTCACAATAAGAAAGAGTGTGACAGCAATTCTACTTAAATTTAATGGAAATCTTATGAATTTGTGACATTCAAAATTTCCAAGAGACTGCTAAATTGTACTTCTATTCTGTACAAAGTGACCAATGTTAAATGATGAAACTTGGAACGTACACAGTATTTCTTACTCTGCACAGAGCTACTGTGGGTTGAACAGCTCCTCAGTGGTTCAGTTAGAAAAGTGATATATAGAGCTATCAGCACAGAAGCAGACTGTTCGGTCCAACATGCCAACCAGATATCCTAAATTAACCTAGTCCCATTTGCCAGCACTTGGCCCTTTTTCCTCTAAATCCTTCTTGTTCATTTACCCATCCAGATGCCTTTTAAATGTTGTAATTGTACAACCTCCACTACTTCCTCTGACAGCTCATTCCATACTTACACCACCTTCTGTGTGAAAAGTTGCCCATTAGGTCCCTTTTAAATCTTTCCCCTCCACCCTAAACCTATGCTCTCTAATTTTGGACTCTCCCAACCCAGGGAAAAGATTAGATTAGATTACTTACAGTGGGGAACCTTGTCTATTTATCCTACCCATGCCCCTCAATTTTATAAACCTCTGTTAGGTCACCTCAGCCTCTGACGCTCCAGGGAAAACAGCCCCAGCCTATTCAGCCTCTCCCTATAGCTCAAACCCTTCAACCCTGGCAACATACTTGTAAATCTTTTCGGAACCCTTTCACATTTCACAACACCCTTCCTATAGGACAAAAACCAGAATTGCACACAATATTCCAAAGGTCACAGCATGACCTCCCAACTCCTATTCTCAACGCTCTGACCAGTAAAGGAAAGCAAGTCAAACACCTTCTTCACTATCCAAAACACAAATGCAGAATTGTTACAGCACAGAAGTAGGTCACTTTCTGTTACTTGTGGAGACATGTTCTTCATACTCTAGACTTACGAAGCAGTCAGACAGTTTTCAGATACACATTTGGAACATCACAGGCATTAAATCAGAGGACAAAATACATAGCATTAGATACTTCAAAAAGTAAATATTTGGATTGAAACATTCATCAGTGTCAGCTCTTCAAATGAACATTCCCTTTCGTGCCATTCCCTTACCTTGCCCCATAAACCTGCATGTTATTCCTTTTCAAGTAGCAGTTTAATTCTCTTTCAAATGTCTTGATGTAATCTGCTTCCACCACACTTTCACGAGATGCATTCCAGACCTTAACCACTTGTTGCATGAAAATCATTTTTTCCTAAATTCTCCATAACTGAATTTCCTGTGTCCTGGAACAATTCTCATTGAATCGTTTCTGCACCCTTTTCATTGGCTTCACACCCTTCCTGAAGTGTGGCACCCAGAACTGGATGCAATACTCCAGCTGAGGCTAAACTATTGTCTCACACAATTTCAGCAGAATCTCCTTGCTTTATCTTCTATGCCCCTACTAATAAACCTAAGGTGCTGTATGCTTTATTACCAGTTTGCTGTGCTAATGCTGGCATCTTCAGTGACCTATGCATATATACACACGAAATTTACTGGGCTCTTTTCTATTATCATTCCCTGTTCTTCCTACCAAAATTAATCACTTCACACTTGGTAACATTGAACTTTGTCAGTTGTCAGCCCATTCCACCAACTTGTCTGTGTATTTTTGAGGATCCTTCTCTGTGCTTTCAAGTTTCAAATTATCCACAATTGTCGAAATTGTATATGTATGTATATGTATATGGGCCCCAACACTGACTGCTGGGAAGCTGCATCCAGCCCAGAAAACATCCATGAACCATTATGATTGCTCAGCTAAATCTCTATCCAGGTTTGTTGTCGTCCTTGTCCATAGCTTTGCTCACATGTCTGTTAGAATCCCTACAATATGGAAGCAGGCCATTTGACCCATCACGTTCACACTGATCCTCCAAAGATCATCTCACCCAGACCCACCTGCCACCCTATACCCGTAATCCTCCATTTCCCATGGCTAATTCACCTAGCCTCCATCCCTGGACACAATGACCAATTTAGCATGGCAAATTCACTTAACCTGCACCTTTTTGGACTGTAGGAGAAAACCAGAGCACCTGGAGGGAACCCACGCAGACACAGGGAGAATGTGTGAACTTTACACACACACAGTCACCTGAGGGGAAGAATTGAACCTGGGTCATTGACGCTATGAGATAGCAGTGCTAATCACTAACCACTGTGCCAAACATGAATGTGCAAATGCAATCAGATCAGCCTTGTACTGAATTATTGTTTCTAGAAGTTTCCCAGAGCCAAGGTTAAACTACATTTTGGTTGCTAGGTCTGATCTTTAGATCTCTTTTTGAACAAGTGTAAAAATTTGCAATTTAAACTGAAGAATAATGGCCAGTGCCTCTGCAATTTCTACTCTTAATTCCCTCAACATCCTGGTCATCAGGTCCCTGCACTTGTCAACTTCAAATACTGACAGCCTGTTCAATATTTCATCTTCATCAATCCTAAATCATTCTCAGTAGCATCCTCTTTGGGAAAAGAGATGTAAAGTATTAATTCAGTATCTCAGCTATGACCCCTGCCTCCATATAACAATCCATTTTTTTGGCCCTAAGTCAGCCCGATTTCTCCTTTTATCACCTTTTTGCAGTGATCTGTCTATGTGATAAAAGCCATAGAGATGAGAAGGCATAATGTTTAATTATTTGGCAGTGGTGTTAGTTGATTTTGGTTATGGGTACTGTTGGGGTATAAACATTTACCATAGCACTTTGACTAGAGCAAAAAGAATTGTACCTGGATACTTGTTTTTCAAATAATCCAGTAACAAACTGTCCAACTATTTCTGGATTGTTTCAATTCTTACTTGCGAAAGAAGACATACAATTTCTCCACACTCTGATCTTATTAGAAATGTGACTTAAGATTTCTGAGCCAGACTTTACTTTCCAGAATTAGAGTTTTATGTAAAACCAGCTGTTCAAAAGAATAATTTTTTATTCATCCTTTTGCAGAATATAATGTGGCAGTGTTTGTTACCAATCAGATGACTGCGGATCCAGGAGCTGCCATGAGGTAGGCACAGACTTAATTGGAGGAGAAAGTGAGGACTGCAGATCAGAGCTGAAAATGTGTTGCTGGAAAAGCGCAGCAGGTCAGGCAGCATCCAAGGAGCAGGGGAAAATTGACATTTTGGGCATGAGCCTTTCTTCAGGAATGAGGAAAGTGTGTCCAGCAGGCTAAGATAAAAGGTAGGGAGGAGGGGCATTGGAAATGCGATAAGTGGAAGGAGGTCAAGGTGAGGGTGATAGGCCAGAGTGGGGGTGAGGGGCGGAGAGGTCAGGAAGGAGATTGCGGTGCTGAGTTTGAGGGATTTGACTGAGACAAAAAGATGGGGGGGGTGGGAGGGAAGGAAAAGGGGAAAATGAGGAAACTGGAGAAATCTGAGTTCATCCCTTGTGGTTGGAGGGTTCCTAGGCAGAAGATGAGGCGCTCTTCCTCCAACCGTTGTGTTGCTATGGTCTGGCGATGGAGGAGTCCAAAGGACCTGCATGTCCTTGGTGGAGTGGGAGGGAGAGTTGAAGTGTTGAGCCACGGGGTGGTTGGTCCGGGTGTCCCAGGAGGTGTTCTCTGAAACGTTCTGCAAGTAGGCGGCCTGTCTGTGTGCAGTAAATGTGTGTGGAGGTGCAGGTGAATTTGTGGCAGATCCTCCCATATCCACCACAAATTCACCTGCACCTCCACACACATCATTTACTGCATCCGATGTGGCCTCCTCTATATTGGAAGGCAGGCCGCCTACTTGCGGAACGTTTCAGAGAATACCTTTGGGACACCCGGACCAACCAACCCAACCACCCCGTGGCTCAACACTTCAACTCCCCCTCTCACTCCACCAAGGACATGCAGGTCCTTTGGACTCCTCCATCGCCAGACCATAGCAACACGACGGCTGGAGGAAGAACGTCTCATCTTCCGCCTAGGAACCCTCCAACCACAAGGGATGAACCTCGAATTGAGCACCGCCTTCCTAACCTGCAATCTCCTTCCTGACCTCTCCACCCCCACCCCAGCCTATCACCCTCACCTTGACCTCCTTCCACCTATCGCATTTCCAACACCCCTCCCCCAAGTCCCTCCTCCCTACCTTTTACCTTAGCCTGCTGGGCACACTTTCCTCATTCCTGAAGAAGGGCTCATACCTGAAACGTCAATTCTCCTGTTCCTTGGATGCTGCCTGACCTGCTGCGCTTTTCCAGCAACACAGACTTAATTTGGTTAATTTTGAGTCATGATCAACCAGAGTTGGGAAAGGAAGCAAACCAAGAGAGCTAAACATCTATGATTTCCCTTAATCTTTATGATACTGACTAAACAGGTGTTCACCACAACTTAGAGTGAATAGCACTTTTGATGCTGAAAAACAATCCTAAGATACTTAACAGAACTATAATGAGATAAAATGAATGTATGACTCTATAAAATTGAATATCAAGTCAAAGAAGGCTTTTCTGAGGAAAGATTAAATATGAATTGCTGCAGTCCAGCTGGTGTAGGTTCACACACAATACTAATAGGAAAAGAGTTCAAAGACTTTGACCCAGCAGTAGTAGTTCTGCACAATAAAATGGAAATTATCTTTAGTGTGAAATGGACAGGTTTGCTAAACTGGAGTCCTTAACCCTTTTTTCCCCATAGGCCCCATTGCTTCTATTGTGTGATTTTCTATAACAAGGCATCACACGGGAATACAAGTACTGCTTTATAGGAGAACTACCTGTAATGCAAAAGGTGTGACTTTTTTTATTCATTCATGGGATGAGGGCATCGCTGACTAGGCAGCACTTTTATCACCCAGAGGACAGTTAAGAGTCAATCACATTGCTGTCTATCTGGAGTCACATGTAGGCCAGACCAGGTAAGGATGGTAGTTTCCTTCCCTAAAGAACATTAGTAAACCAGATGGGTTTTTCCTTGACAATTAGGAATGGATTCATAGTCATCATGAGGTTCGTAATTCCAGATGTTTATGGAATTCAAATTCCACCAGCAGCTGTGGCAGGATTTGAATCTGGGTCCCCAGAACATTATCCAAGTCTCTGGCCTAATAGTCAAACTAGCACTAAGCCATTGTCTCCCCGTCTCCTGAGCCACAGTATCCAGACAATTCTCCCCTCCCCAACATGTTAGAGCACCCACAGCTCAGACAAGTCATCATCCCTGAGCCAGAGTTTCTTGAGCAACTAACACTTGCTACAGATTTGGTCACCATGTATTTCTCCATTGTCTACCAGCTCCAACATACTACAACTGCAATACATCATCTGCCCAACCATCTCAATTATATTTAGTTAATTAATTTGAATTTTATTTTAAAAGTAAATTTTCTAACATTGTTCAGCTGTAATATCGTCTGCTGATATAAATTGCTTTGCCAATCAAAAGAGACATCGAGAAAACACCCACCAATCACCTACCAGTTTTTCATTGGCATTATTCTTCAGCTCTAGTGGGTAATTGAAGGGGGTCTCTGCTGCCAGTTTTTATCTCCCACCACTGCTACCCTTCTAACACAGGCCCACTTCCCAGTGATGTGGACTTGCTGCACACAATTCCTTCCATGAGACATAGTCTGATTCAGTTTCAGAGAACTGTAAATTATGTCCTTATGAAGTAAAACCAAGACAATATTCAGGCTTGGGCTGAAACAGGATAAGTAACATTCATGCCAGATAATGTGGCCTTACCATCACTGAATCCACAATGATCAGCATCCTGCAGATGATCATTGATGGGAACTGAACTGGACTAGCCTTATATGTGCTGTTACTACAAGGAGAAACTAAGGACTGCAGATGCTGGAGATCAGAGCTGACAAAACGCAGCAGGTCAGGCAGCATCCAAGGAGCAGGAGAATCGACATTTCAGGCATAAGCTCTTCTTCCTGAAGAAGGGCTTATGTCCGAAACATCGATTCTCCTGCTCCTCGGATGCTGCCTGACCTGCTGCACTTTTGCAGCAACACATTTTCCAGCTGTTACTATAAAGGACAAATCAGAGGCTAAGAATTCTGTAGTGAGTAACTGTCTCTTTAATGCTTACTTACATTCTACTCCAGCATACAATGTGCAATTTCAGAAATAGAGTCCGCTCCAAACTGCAGAGTCTGTTGCTAAACACAGAGTCCACAACCAAAGGCAGAGTCCACTCCTGAAGGCAGCAAATGCACATCCCACAGCACACAGGTGTTCAGTCTCCCTGGAGTCCTGGTCCAGCCTTGGATAGCCAGGCCCACTCACAGGAACACAGTACATAGTACAGGTGCAGTTAACTCACAGGGGTTTGGTCCACTCCTGAAGTAAAGGTCTTCTCCCAAACTCCAGGATACAGCACTGCTCACCTCACAGCACACAGACAGGTGTTCAATCTTCAGAGGCCCAGTCCCAGGGCTAGGCCTCCCCACAGGAACAGCTCCTCTGGTGAAATGTATGTCTTCCACAAGGGCTCAGTCCAAACACCAATAGAAAGTGAAAACACATGCAAAAAACAAAAGAAACTAGAGTCCAAGGGCTAAGCACTACCACAAAATTAACATTGTCCTTTTCTCAAAAAAAAGAGTAAAAAAAGAAACAACAATCCTCTAATGAGAACTGAGTTACACCTGAAACACATTATGTGCATCAGGAGTTTAACAATCAGTCCTCACTGAAAGGAATGCCAGTTAACAAGCTGGCTAAATAATTTAGCCAGTTAAGAAATCAAGTTTCCCCCTCCAAAAAAGAGGGGAAGCCAAAACTAACAGTAACATACTGACTGTAATACCAGCCAGCACAGAGTCAGTGACTGACTAGACTGAGGGGACTCTGAATTTCCTGTTTATATCTGTCAGTCAGGGCTCCCTGAT
Source organism: Chiloscyllium punctatum (assembly GCF_047496795.1). Lineage (NCBI taxonomy): Eukaryota > Metazoa > Chordata > Chondrichthyes > Orectolobiformes > Hemiscylliidae > Chiloscyllium > Chiloscyllium punctatum. The sequence continues at coordinate 68,151,313 of NC_092756.1, read as the reverse complement.
TGGCCCCAGGCATAGCTAGGGCCCATGCGGGTACCCCAAACAAAAACCAAAGGAGTAGCCATGGGAATCCACATGGGCCCCAGCTATGCCTGCCTCTTCGTAGGATATGTGGAACAGTCCATCTTCCGCAGCTACACTGGCACCACCCCCCACCTTTTCCTCTGCTATATCGATGACTGTATCGGCGCTGCCTCGTGCTCCCACGAGGAGGTTGAACAGTTCATCCACTTTACCAACACCTTCCATCCCGAGCTCAAATTTACCTGGACCATCTCAGACTCCTCCCTCCCCTTCCTTGACCTCTCCATTTCTATCTCGGGCGACCGAATCAACACAGACATTTACTATAAACTGACCGACTCCCACAGCTACCTAGACTACACCTCCTTCCACCCTGCCCCCTGTAAAAATGCCATCCCATATTCCTAATTCCTTCGTCTCCGCCGCATCTGCTCCCAGGAGGACCAGTTCCAATACCGAACAACCCAGATGACCTCCTTCTTCAAAGACCGCAATCTCCCCCCAGATGTGATTGACGATGCCCTCCACCCCATCTTCTCCACTTCCCGCTCCTCCGCCCTTGAGCCCCGCCCCTCCAATCGCCACCAGGACAGAACCCCACTAGTCCTCACCAACCTCCACATACATTGTATCATCCGTTGTCATTTCTGCCACCACCAAACAGACCCCACCAACAGGGATATATTTCCCTCCCCTCTCCTATCAGCGTTCCGAAAAGACCACACTCTCCGTGACTCCCTCGTCAGGTCCACACCCCCCACCAACCCAACCTCCAATCCCGGCACCCTCCCCTGCAACCGCAAGAAATGCAAAACTTGCGCCCACACCTCCCCCCTTACTTCCCTCCAAGGCCCCAAGGGATCCTTTCATATCCGCCACAAATTCACCTGCACCTCCACACACATCATTTACTGCATCCGCTGCACCCGATGTGGCCTCCTCTATATTGGGGAGACAGGCCGCCTCCTTGCGGAACATTTCAGAGAACATCTCTGGGACACCCGGACCAACCACCCTGTGGCTCAACACTTCAACTCCCCCTCCCACTCCACCCAGGACATGCAGGTCCTTGGACTCCTCCAACACCAGACCATAGCAACATGACGGTTGGAGGAAGAGCACCTCATCTTCCGCCTAGGAACCCTCCAACCACAAGGGATGAACTCAGATTTCTCCAGTTTCCTCATTTCCCCTCCCCCCACCTTGTCTCAGTCTCAACCCTCGAACTCAGCACCATCTTCCTAACCTGCAATCTCCTTCCTGACCTCTCCGCCCCCACCCCCACTCCGGCCTATCACCCTCACCTTAACCTCCTTCCACCTATCGCAAAGAATGTTTACAGCCTGCTTGCCTTTATCAGTCAGGGCACTGTGTATAAATGTTGGCAAGCCATGTTGTGGCTGTATAAGGCTTCAGTTACGCCACATTTGGTGTATTGTGTGCAGCTCTGGTCACCACACTACAGAAGGCAATGTGGAGGTTTCCAAGAGGGTGCAAAAAAGGGTTACCAGGATGTTGACTGGATTGGGATGTATTTGTATAAGAGAGGTTGGAAATACTTGGATTATTTTCGCGAGTGTCAGAGTCTGAAGTGTGACCTGATAGAAGAAAATAAGATTACGACTGGCATGCTTAGGGTCGCTAGTTAGTATTTTTCCTAAGGTGGAAATGTTAAATTCTTGGGGGCATAGGTTTAAGGGGAAAGATTTAAAGGAAATGTCCAAGAAAAGTTTTTTTTGCACAGAAGCTGCTAAGTGGAATGCAGAGGGAGGTGGTAGCAGCAAGTATATTCCCAAGTTTAAGAGGCATTTAGATAGACACATGAACAGAAAGGGAATAGTCAGATACAGATCGTGTTCAGGCAGATGGGATTAGTTTAGAATGGCATCATGGTCAGCACATACATGGTGAGCCAAAGGGTCTGTTCCTGTGCTGTATTTTTCAATGTGCTCTCTATTTCCTGTTAGCTAGCCATTCTTCTATTCTTGCCAGTGTGTTACATTTTCCACCCTGAACTCTTATTTCCTGCAATAACCTTTGATGTGGCACCATAACTGGAAGATTGGCTTCTTTCTATTGCTTGTGAGGATATATCCTTTTGCAAGTGAGGAAGCCAAAACTATACACAGTAGTCTAGCAGTTCCCAATAGAATGTTCAAAATATCATTACAATTATATTGCAGTCCCCTTGCAATAAATGAAAACTTCCCATTTTTAGATTAGATTCCCCATCTGCATATTAACATTTTGTAGTTCATGTGATACTAGAATACCTTGATCTGTCTGTACTAGAGTATTGCAGACTCCCCATTTCAATAATATTCAGCTTTTCTATCCTTTGTGTCAAAGTAGGCAAGTTCACATTTTCCCATATTATAGCTTCTTCTACCCACTGACTCGTTATGTCCTCTTCACAACTTACTCTGCTACTTGTCTCTTTGTCAGCAGCAAACTTAGCAATCATTTCCTTCATCCAGATCATTGCATATATTGTAAGTGTAGGAAATTGTATATTGTAAATGGTTGAGGTCCCAGTACTCAACCCCTCAGCACTACACTAATTACGGCTTGCTAATCTGAAAATTAAATATTCATCCCCACTCTCTGCTTCCTGTAAAATGCCTCACGGGGACCCGGGTTTGATTCTGTGTGGAGCTTGCACATTCTCCTTGTGTCTGCATGGTTTTCTGATGGGTGCTCCAGTTTCCTCCCATGGTTGAAAGACACGCAAATTAGGTGGATTCACCATGCTTAATTGTCTGTAGTGTCCAGGGATGTGTAGGCTAGGTAGATTAGCCATAGTAAATGCAGGGTTACAGGGCAGTCTCTGCTTTTCAGAGGGTTGGTGCAGACTTGATGGGCTAAATGGTGTCTTTCTATATGATAGGGATTCGATGAACAATCCTCTCACAATACTGCTGTGTTACTCCCACACTGAACTCTTAATGTGCAGCAACGTTTGATGTGGTATCTTAATAAATGTCTTTTACAATCCAGGTACACCACACCTGCAAGTCCCATTCCTCCACTTTGCTTATTACTTCAAAGAACTCTTAGTCAAGCACAATTTCCCTTTCACTAAGTCATGTTGACTCTGTATTTTCTTAGAAGCTTGCTATAATGCTCTTAATAATAGATTCTACCATTTTCCATTTAAGGTTAACTGGCCTTTAATTTCTTGCTTTCTGACTTCTTCCTTTCTTGAATAGATGAATCATATTTACAACTTTCTAATTTGGAACCTTTCCAGAATCCAAGGAATATTTGGAAAATTGTAAGAAAAATTATCTCAGCAGCTTCTTCTTTTGAGACCCAGGATGAAGTCCATCAGATTCTGGGGATGCGTCAGCATTTAGTTCTAATAATTTCTCCGGTAATTGCAATTGTTTTCGTTCATCACTCCCTTTCAACTCTTGATTTACAATGGATTTTAGAGACGTTATTTATGCTTTCTACAATGAAGACACCACAAAATATTTGTTCAACTTGTATCATATTCTTATTCTCCATTAAAAATTCCTCAGGCTCACTGTCTAAAGAACCATCTTACTCTTGTCTATTGTATCTGCAGAAACTCTGAGTATCTGATTTAATATGCCAAGCTAGCATTCTCTCATACAATAATATCTCCCCTAGTTAGTATTTGCAGGAAGATATGGCATTAGATTCCCTACAATGTGGAAATAGGCCCTTCAGCCCAACAAGTCCACACCGACCCTCCAAAGAGTAATCCACCCAAATCCATTTCTCTCTGAATGATGCACCTAACCCTTTGGGCAATTTAGCATGGACAATTCACTGACCTGCACATCTTTGGACTGTGGGAGGAAACCGGAGCACCCGGAGGAAACCCACGCACACACGGGGAGGACATGCCCACACAGACAGTCACCCGAGGCTGGAATCAAACCGGGGTTCCTGGTGCTGTGAGGCAGCAGTGCTAACTACTGAGCCACTGTGCCGCCTCTATGCTTTTGTTATTCCCAGTGCTTCAGTAAGTGTCAGGTGGAATGGTTGGTTTTATTCTTTTTCAACTTTTTTAAAGCAGCTTGTCACAAATTATTGATTTACGGCACCATTTCAGAGAGCAGTTAAAAGTCATTGTTAACTAATTGCTATGTAGCTAGAGTTACAATTAAGTCTTAAAAATAACAAATACTTTTCCTCACTTAGGTGAGGTGAACTTAATGGATATTTAGGGTAGTTTACTGAGATTGTTTCTTTTGCTCCAGATTAATTAAATTATTGAATTTAAATTTTAACCAGGTCCTGCGGTAGATTTTGACCTTACATCTACAATACATTAGTCTAGGATTACAAGTCCAGTAATATTACAATATACTATTTAAATTCCTAATTAGAGTTCAGAGATAGAGTCATACAGCACAGAAACAGACCCCTTGGTCTAACTCAACCATGCTGACCATGTTTCCCAAATTAAACGAGTCCTATTTGTCAATGCATGGCCCATATTCCTTTAAGGAGAAAGGGAGAACTGCAGATGCTGGAGGTCAGAGCTGAAAATGTGTTGCTGGAAAAGCGCAGCAGGTCAGGCAGCATCCAAGGAGCAGGAGAATCGACATTTCGGGCATGAGCCCTTCTTCGGGAATGAGGAGAGTGTGCCAAGCAGGCTAAGATAAAAGGTAGGGAGGAGGGGTTTGGGGGAGGGGCATTGGAAATGCGATAGGTGGAAGGAGGTTAAGGTGAGGGTGATGAGGTGAGGCTGATATGCTGGAGTGGGGGTGGGGGCGGAGAGGTCAGGAAGAAGATTGCAGATTAGGAAGGTGGTGCTGAGTTTGAGGGTTGGGACTGAGACAAGGTGGGGGGAGGGGAAATGAGGAAACTGGAGAAATCTGAGTTCATCCCTTGTGGTTGGAGGGTTCCTAGGCGGAAGATGAGGCGCTCTTCCTCCAGCCGTCATGTTGCTATGGTCTGGCAATGGAGGAGTCCAAGGACCTACATGTCCTTGGTGGAGTGGGAGGGAGAGTTGAAGTGTTGAGCCACAGGGTGGTTGGTCCGGGTGTCCCAGAGGTGTTCTCTGAAATGTTCCGCAAGTAGGCGGCCTGTCTCCCCAATATAGAGGAGGCCACAGCGGGTGCAGCGGATGCAGTAAATGATATGTGTGGAGGTGCAGGTGAATTTGTGGCGGATATGGAAGGATCCCTTGGGGCCTTGGAGGGAAGTAAGGGGGGAGGTGTGGGCACAAGTTTTGCATTTCTTGCGGTTGCAGGGGAGAGTGCCGGGAGTGGACGTTGGGTTGGTGAGGGGTGTGGACCTGACGAGGGAGTCACAGAGGGAGTGGTCTTTTCGGAACGCTGATAGGGGAGGGGAGGGAAATATATCCCTGTTGGTGGGGTCCGTTTGGAGGTGGCGGAAATGACGACGGATGATACGATGTATGTGGAGGTTGGTGGGGTGGTAGGTGAGGACCAGTGGGGTTCTGTCCTGGTGGCGATTGGAGGGGTGTGGCTCAAGGGCGGAGGAGCGGGAAGTGGAGAGATGCGGTGGAGAGCATCGTCGACCACGTTTGGGGGGAAAATGCAGTCTTTGAAGAAAGAGGCCATCTGGGTTGTTCGGTATTGGAATTTGTCCTCCTGGGAGCAGATGCGGCGGAGACGAAGGAATTGGGAATATGGGATGGCGTTTTTACAGGGGGCAGAGTGGGAGGAGGTGTAGTCGAGGTAGCTGTGGGAGTCGGTCAGTTTATAGTAAATGTCTGTGTTGATTCGGTTGCCCGAGATAGAAATGGAGAGGTCTAGGAAGGGGAGGGAGGTGTCTGAGACGGTCCAGGTAAATTTGAGCTCGGGGTGGAAGGTGTTAGTAAACCAGGTAGACTAAACCTCCTCCCACCCCGCCCCCTGTAAAAATGCCATCCCATATTCCCAATTCCTTCCTCTCCGCCGCATCTGCTCCCAGGAAGACCAGTTCCTGCTGCGCTTTTCCAGCAACACATTTTCAGCCATATTCCTTTAACCCTTTTCTATTCCTGCACCTTTCCGAATACCTTCTAAATGTTGTAGCTGTGCCGCTTCCTTTGGCAGTACATTCCACATATGAACCACCCTCTGTGTGAAAAGGTTGTCCCTTAGAAATCTTTTAAATTTTTCTCTCCTCACTTTAAAATTATGCTGTCTAGTTTTGAACTCTAGTTTTGCTATTCACCTCATCTGTTCCCCTCATGATTTTACAAATCTCTGTATCAGAATTTAACCACACAGTCGTGAGTGTATTGGGAGTATAGTCAGGGTCTGAGTACGCAGCCTTGTATGGCATGGGTGTCGAGGATAATCATGGAGGTTTATATTGTCACCTATCCTTACTGATTGTGGTTGTGGATCAGAAAAGCAAGAATCCAATTGCAGAGTCCTAGGTATCACGGTTTGGAGAATCTCTCCTCATATATCAGCCCTGCCATCCCGGAATCAGTCAAGTGAACCTTCACTTAACTCCGTTTGTGGCAAGCATATTCTCTCTAAGATAGGGAGACCAAAACTGCATGCAACACTCAGTGTGGTATTACCAAGGCCCTATGTAACTACAAGTAAGATGTCCCAATTTTTAAACTAAATCCATTTATGATGAAGGCCAACATACCATTTTCCAAACACAAATCACACAATGCACAGTTCCTATATATCATGATTTGAATAATACTCTGCTTTTCTGTTTATTCCATTCAAAATGTAAAACTTAAAATTTACTATGTTGTACTGCATCTTCCATGTGTTTACCCACACACTCAATTAGGTGTCACGACACAGGGTAAACCCTTCTGCTAATTTAAACGAGACAAACAGAAAAGTTACTTCTTTAGAGATCACAATTTCCCTTCTCACGTGGCTGAAGATTCCCTCCAACGCATCTCATCCACATCCTGCACCTCCACCCTCAAACTCCACCCCTCCAACCATAACAAGGACAGAACCCCCCTGGTCCTCACTATCCACCCTACCAACGTTCGCATTAACCGCATCATCCGCCGACATTTCCTCCAAACGGACCCCACCACCAGGGAGATATTTCACTCCCCACCCCTTTCCGCTTTCCGCTTTCTACAAAGACCGTTCCCTCCGTGATTACCTGGTCAGGTCCATGCCCCCAACAACACACCCTCCCATCCTGGCACCTTCCCCTGCCATCGCAGGAACTGCAAAACCTGCGCCCACACCTTCCCCCTCACCACCATCCAAGGCCCCGAAGGAGCCTCCACATCCATCAAAGTTTTACCTGCACTTCCACCAATATCATTTATTGTACCCGTTGCTCCCGATGCAGTCTCCTCTACATTGGGGAGACTGGACGCCTCCTCGCAGAGCGCTTTAGGCAACATCTCTGGGACACCCGGACCAATCAACCCCACAGCCCTGTGGCCCAACATTTCAACTCTGCCAAGGACATGCAGGTCCTGAGCCTCCTCCACCGCAGCTGCATCACTACCCGATGCCTGGAGAAAGAATGCCTCATCTTCCACCTCAGAACACTTCAACCCCAGGGCGTCAATGTGGACTTCACCAGTTTCCTCATTTCCCCTCCCCCCCCCCACCTTATCTCAGTTCCAACCTTCCAGCTTAGCACTGTCCTCATGACCTGTCCTACCTGCCAATCTCCCTTCCAACCTATCCACTCCACCCTCCCCTCTGAACTATCACTTCCATCCCCACCCCCACTCACCTATTGTACTCTTTGCTACCTTCTCACCAGCACACCGCCCCCCCCAACCTCCCATTTATTTCTCTGCCCTGGAGGCTTCCTGCTTCCATTCCTGATGAAGAGCTTTTGCCCAAAACGTTGATTTTCCTGCTCCTCGGATGCTGCCTGACCTGCTGTGCTTGTCCAGTACCACTCTGATCCAAAATACAGAAAAGTTCACCTCGCCTCATAATCTGGATAAGTATGAGTGACAAAGAACATTTGAAAACAACTTTCTACACTGTAAACCTTCTTTGTCTGATCAATGTGTCTACGTCCCACTCATGACAATGTACTTATCTGATAAAAACCCCCAGTTAAGATTTGCAAAAAAATCAAATTTCAAAACCAGTCAGCTGTGTCGAATCTGGCCAAATTAGAATTTGTTGTGTACCATAGCAACAGCTCAGCTATTTGTTTCACAGCCAAATGTTACATTTTTAAATTTTTCAGCGCACTATGTGCTTGTGAAGTCCTTGGCAGCTTTCACTCTCTCTTAAAGGTACAATACACATACAGCTTCATAATATAGAAAATAAAAAGTGACTGATTAGATAAAGGTGTTGTCTATGTGAACTCAATCCTCATTCACTGAGGGTCTGCAGATTAATTTTAATCTTATTTGCATTTGTACTTCAAATATGTTGCTGTAAGTTTTTTTTAGATTTACTTGTTTACTAATGATGATGGATGTGTGTACAGAAAAGTGATGGAGAAATAGACCTGAAAGTCATCTGATATTCAGAAACTGACTCCGAATCTGCATGTAGCTAATGAACAGGGTGGGTTTCACTTGAACTTCCCTTACTCAGTGAATAGTCCTTAACATTTTGCATGGATAACAGCTCTATACTCCTAATACTCCAACAATTAGAGTAATTGTGGGGTGTTTTATTACTCAAAGTACAATTATGTATATTGAAATCCTAACTGTTAATAGCAGCAGGTGTATTATCTATAGTTCTACAGGCACAAAGTGCAGCATATTTTCTATCTTTCCAAAATTACATTTGCTTGGAAGTCTTACACAAGCTAATCTTACAAATCTTGCATAGCAAAACCCCAACAGTTTGCAACAACTAAACGAATAGAGTGCAAGTGCCAAAGCCCAACACAATGCAGCAGATAAATCCCATGGCAGCAAGGTGGATCAGCGGTTAGTACTGCTGCCTCACAGCGCCAGGGACCCAGCTTTTATTTCAGCCTTGGGTGACTGTCTGTCTCTGTGGAGTTTGCACTTTCTCCCTGTGCCTCCATGGGCTTCTGCTGGGCGCTTTGGTTTCCTTCCACAGACCAAAGATATGCAGGGTACCTAGATTGTCCATGCTAAATTTTCCATAGTGTCGAGGGATGGCAAGGTTAGGTGGATTCGTCATGGTAAATGCAGGGTTAGAGGGTTAGGATAGGGGACTGGATTAGGGTGTGAGGGGACTGGGTTTGGGTGGGATACTCCCGATAGGCAGAACAGCCTGTTTCTGCACATTAGGGATTTTATGATTCTAGCTGAAAATGTGTTGCTGGAAAAGCGCAGCAGGTCAGGCAGCATCCAAGGAGCAGGAGAATTGACGTTTCGGGCATGAGCCCTTCTGGAGGAAGAGAGCTTATTCAAGGAAGGCATCCTTGCAAGAGGATTCGCAGTAGGTTAAAATCTTCGAGGAGAAAGTGAGGACTGCAGATGCTGGAGATCAGAGCTGGAGGAAGAGAGCTTCTTCAAGGAAGGCATCCTTGCAAGAGGATTCGCAGTAGGTTAAAATCTTTGAGGAGAAAGTGAGGACTGCAGATGCTGGAGATCAGAGCTGGAGGAAGAGAGCTTCTTCAAGGAAGGCATCCTTGCAAGAGGATTCGCAGTAGGTTAAAATCTTCGAGGAGAAAGTGAGGACTGCAGATGCTGGAGATCAGAGCTGGAGGAAGAGAGCTTCTTCAAGGAAGGCATCCTTGCAAGAGGATTCGCAGTAGGTTAAAATCTTCAAGGAGAAAGTGAGGACTGCAGATGGAGGAAGAGAGCTTCTTTAAGGAAAGCATCCTTGCATCCGAGCATCTGCAGTCCTCACTTTCTCCTCGAAAATTTTAACCTACTGTGAATCCTCTTGCAAGGATGCCTTCCTTGAAGAAGCTCTCTTCCTCCAGAAGGGCTGATGCCCGAAACGTCGATTCTCCTGCTCCTTGGATGCTGCCTGACCTGCTGTGCTTTTCCAGCAACACATTTTCAGCTCTGATCTCCAGCATCTGCAGTCCTCACTTTCTCCCCATTCTATGATTCTAGACAGGAACTCATGCTTGCAGATGCAGATTTCACAAATTGCCTTACTGTGTCCATCAGGACTATTTTTTAAGAACTCAATTTTGTGGATTATTTGGAAGGGAATCTTGCTTTTTGAGTTAATAGAGTCTTAGGGTTAAAGAGTCCTACAGCACAGAGACAGGCCCTTTGGTCCACACTGGTCCATGCCAACCAAAATGTCCATCAACACTAACCCCATTTCCCTGCACTTGGCCCATGTCCTTCTAAACATTTCCCATCCAGGTACTTGTCCAAGTGCCTTCCAAATGTTGTTATTGTATTCGCCTCAACCACTTCCGCTGGCAGCTCATTCCATATGTCTACTAGCTTCTGTGTAAAAAAGTTGCCCCTCAGGGCAACTTTTCCTTTTAACCTTAAACTGATGCCCTCTAGTCTTCAATTTCCCAATCCTGGGAAAAAGACTGAGTGCATTCACCCTATCTATGCCTCTCATGAAATTATACACTTATGTAAGATCCCCCCTGCAGTCTTCTATGCTGTAAAGAAAAAGTCATAGCTCTCCCTATAACTTGAGTCCTGGTAACATCCTTGTAAATTTCTTCTGCACTCTTTCCAATTTAATAACATCCTTCCTCGAGCAAGGTGACCAAAACTGAACATAATACTCCAAGTGTGGCCTCACCAATGTCCTGTACAACTGCAACATAACTTCCCAACTTCTATTCTCAATGCCCTGACTGATGAAGGCCAGTGTTCTAAAAAATTTTTTGACGGCCCTGTCTACCTGTGAATCGTGTGCACCTGAACTCCACGGTCCCTCTGTTCTACTACACTCCTTAAGACCCTGCCATTCACCCATGAAACTCCTACCTTGATTTGACTTTACAAAATGCAATACCTCATACTTATCTATAATAAACTCCATTTGCCATTTCTTAGCCTACTTCCCCAGCTGATCAAGGTCCTGCTGCAATTTCTGATAACCTTCCTCACTGCCCCAATACCACCTATTTTAGTGTCATCTGCAAACTTACCACTCTTGCCTTGTACATTCTCATCCAAATCATAGATATAGATAACACAGATAATAGGCTCAGCTCCGACCCCTGAGGCACTCCACTAGTCACAGGCCTCCAGTCTGACAAGCATCTTTCCATTATTACATGGAACATAGAACAATACAGCACAGAACAGGCCCTTTGGCCCACGATGTTGTGCCGAACATTTGTCCTAGCTTAAGCACCTATCCATGTACCTATCCAATTGCTGCTTAAAGGTCACCAATGATTCTGACTCTGCCACTCCCACAGGCAGCGCATTCCATGCCCTCACCACTCTCTGGGTAAAGAACCTACCCCTGACATCCCCCCTATACCTTCCATCCTTCACCTTAAATTTATGTCCCCCTTGTAACACTCTGTTATACCCGGGAAAAAAGTCTCTGACTGTCCACTCTATCTATTCCCCGATCATCTTATAAACCTCTATCAAGTCACCCCTCATCCTTCGCCGTTCCAATGAGAAAAGGCCTAGCACTCTCAACTTATCCTCGTATGACCTATTCTCCATTCCAGGCAACATCCTGGTAAATCTCCTCTGCACCTTCTCCAAATTCTCCACATCTTTCCTAAAATGAGGCGACCAGAACTGCACACAGTACTCCGAATGTGGCTTTACCAAGATCCTGTACAGCTGCAACATCACCTCACGACTTTTGAATTCAATCCCTCTGCTAATGAACGCTAATACACCATAGGCCTTCTTACAAGGTCTATCCACCTGAGTGGCAACTTTCAAAGAGCTATGAACATAGACCCCAAGATCCCTCTGCTCTTCCACCTTACCAAGAACCCTACCGTTAACCCTGTATTCCGCATTCTTATTTGTCCTTCCAAAATGGACAACCTCACACTTGACAGGGTTGAACTCCATCTGCCACTCCTCAGCCCAGTTCTGAATCAAATCTAAGTCCCTTTGCAGCCGACAACAGCCCCCCTCAATATCTACAATTCCACCAATCTTTGTATCGTCTGCAAATTTACTGACCCACCCTTCGACTCCCTCTGCCAAGTCATTAATAAAAATTACAAACAGCCACTCCCACAGGCAGAGGACCCAGAACTGATCCCTGCAGAACTCCACTTGTAACTGGGCTCGAGGCTGAATATTTACCATCCACCACCACTCTCTGACTTCGACCGGTTAGCCAGTTTTATATCCAACTGGCCAAATTTCCCACTATCCCATGCCTCCTGACTTTCCGCATAAGCCTACCATGGGGAACCTTAACAAATGCCTTACTAAAATCCATGTACACTACATCCACTGCTCTACCCTCATCCACATGCTTGGTCACCTCCTCAAAGAATTCAATAAGACTTGTAAGGCAAGACCTACCCCTCACAAGTCCGTGCTGGCTGTCCCTAACCAAGCAGTGTCTTTCCAGATACTCATAAATCCTATCCCTCAGTACCCTTTCCATTACTTTGCCTACCACCGAAGTAAGACTAACTGGCCTGTAATTCCCGGGGTTATCCCTATTCCCTTTTTTGAACAGGGGCACAACATTCGCCACTCTCCAGTCCCCTGGTACCACCCCCTTGACAGTGAAGACGAAAAGATCATTGCCAATGGCTCTGCAATTTCCTCTCTTGCTTCCCACATAATCCTAGGATATATCCTGTCAGGCCCGGGGGACTTGTCTATCCTCATGTTTTTCAAAATGCCCAACACATCTTCCTTCCTAACAAGTATCTCCTCTATTTTACCAGTCCGTTTCATACTCTCCTCTTCAACAATACGGTCCCTCTCGTTTGTAAATACTGAAGAAAAGTACTCATTCAAGACCTCTCCTATCTCTTCCGACTCAATACATAGTCTCCCACTACTGTCCTTGATCGGACCTACCCTTGTTCTCGTCATTCTCATGTTTCTCACATACGCATAAAAGGCCTTGGGGTTATCCTTGATCCTACCCACCAAAGATTTTTCATGCCCTCTCTTAACTCTCCTAATCCCTTTCTTCAGCTCCCTCCTGGCTATCCAGTATCCCTCCAACGCTCTGTCTGAACCTTGTTTCCTCAACCTTATGTAAGCCTCCTTCTTCCTCTTTACAAGACATTCAAACTCCCTCGTCAACCAAGGTTCCCTCACACGACCATCTCTTTCCTGCCTAACAGGTACATACATATCAAGGATACGTCGTATCTGTTCCTTGAAAAAGTTCCACATTTCAACGACATCCTTCCCTGACAGCCTATGCTCCCAACTTATGCTCCTCAGATCCTGTCTTGCAGCATCATATTTACCCTTCCCCCAGTTGTAAAACCTACCCTGTTGCACGCACCTATCGCTCTCCATAACCAAGGTGAAAGTCACAGAATTGTGGTCACCTCTAACACTAATGTAGATATATCTTTTTTGCCTTTGCAAACAAATTTAGTTTGATCTCATTTAGGAAAGCTATTTTGTTATAGTCTTGTAGATTTGGTTTAAATTCACCACATATAAAACTAAAGTTGTTAACGTTTACAAGTACTAACAATGGTACAAGCTATTTGTATTTTCTTAAATATATAACAAGCCATTTACAATTCGTAATTTAACATTAATGTTTAGCATGGTGAAACAGTAATTGAAATTAATGAGAGATACATTCTGTAAGAATGCAGTTACATATCATCAGAGAAATTCACGTCCAACATTGAACTCTAGAATCTCTACAGCGTGGAAGCAAGCCATTCGGCCCATTGAATCCACACCAGCTCACTGAAGATCAGCCCACCAAGCCCCACTTCCTACACTACCCCTGTAACCCTGCATTTCTCATGGCTAATCCACCTAGCCTGCACAACCCTGGACACTATGAGCAATTTAACATGGCTAATACGCCTAACCTGCACATCCTTCCCAACATCACTTATGGGATTAATAGATCCCTAGACCTTTTGCTTGTACAGGTCAGAGAGTTGTACTTCGAAACAGTTGGTTTCTATGAATACAATCAAAACATTAATTTCTTAATTAAATATTGGTTAAAAATTAAATTGCAGCTTCTGCCTCTTGCTGATATGCACTGACTGCACAGAAACCAGTCAGTGCATATCAGCTGGACTCAGACAGGCACATCTGAGATTGCTAAACTAGAAATAGCTTTAAATGTAATCTTGGGCACTTTTGATGTTTTGTTGAACCACTGTTACTTAAATCTGACCGCTCAAGAGGAGCTGAAGTGAAGAGCATGTTTGTGTTCACAACTTCCACTAGTTTATATTTTTGTTATGGTTTCACAGTTAGTTAGCAGTGTTTCATCTTTTCTTATAATTGATTTTTGTTCCTTGATGTCTTACCAAGTTTCCAGGCAGATCCAAAAAAACCAATTGGTGGTCATATTCTGGCTCACGCATCTACTACAAGAATCAGTCTACGAAAAGGGCGAGGTGAACTACGTATTGCAAAAATTTATGATAGGTAATGTGAATTTGCAGCAACAACATTAAGTGCCTATGTAAAATCCACTCCAGGATTCACATTAGATGTACGTTTGACAAGCTTGGAGATTAAATGATTTGTTTTTAATGAGACACACTCTAAAATTCAGTTATATTTAATCTTTTAATATTTAAGTAGCAAATAATGCTAAATCCATAAAAATGTATGGGGTATTCCACCACTTTAAATGATCTATTTTAATGCTGTTGTATTCACTGTTAATCATTTAGGTCACTGAGTAACGTATTAGTGAGCCCATAAAAAATGTTAGGAACAGCCTGTGGATCTAATGAGGTCTTTCTGGATTTTGTAGATTAACTCTGCCTATAGATTCACAACGTGCCATGGCAACATAGTGCCATGGTAGCCACAGTACGATTTTAGGAAAATGCTGCTTTAATTTGCATTTTCTTGCTATATCTTTAAGATATTGCAGACAATAGGGAGCGGTGAATTGATTTTTGTTTGCTTTACCCTTCTTTTGACTGTATGCAACAGTGATTTTCATTTCTCGTATTTCTTTTCCCTTTTGAAATAATCCTTGCTGTCTTCCCTCCAAATCTGAAGAAGTGCGGATGCCAGAAATCAGAAAAAAGAAGAGAAATTGCTGGAAAATCTCAGCAGTCTGGCAGTATCTGGGGAGAGAAATCAGAGTTAACGTTTTGAGTTCAGTTCTGAAGAAGGGTCACTGGACCCAAAAAGTTCCTCTCCATAGATGAAGGGCTTTTGCCCGAAACGTCGATTTTCCTGCTCCTCGGATGCTGCCTGAACTGCTGTGCTTTTCCAGCACCACTCTAAACTAGAATCTGGTTTCCAGCATTGGCAGTCCTTGTTTTTACACAGATGCTGCCAGACCTGCTGAGATCTTCCAGCAATTTCTCTTCTTGTTTCTGTCTTTCCTCAAACTCTATCATTGAAGTTCAATTTTTAAATGGCTCACAATAAACTCTCTTTCGGGTTAAAAAAATGTTTTATCCATACACCCACACCCAGATGATGATTGTCACAACACAACACACAGACACACATGTAAGCCATCAAGAAAGAGAAAGGAGGAAGAGGAAAATAGAGTTTACAAGTGACAGTAGTTTAAAAGTTAGATATATTGACATCAATTTGTGTGACTGAGTCCTGAAAATCAGTGTACAATGGAAGTTTTGTTCCATATTTGTGTGGATGCAGTTGGCTGAATTTTCAGAATTCCTTTTGAACTTAATGGAAGCTCAGCAAGATGATGTTGATCCGTTGGTTCTGAAGAGGTTGAGACTTGAGGCAGGCTTAGCATTAACTGTGATGTTAGAGTAGGTGTTGGATTCCTAGCAGATGGATTTTTATTTATGGTAAGTAGATCCTTACCAGATTGTTATGCCTCAGGTTAAGACTATTGGTCACTCGTATAAGATAAATGGTGAGCAGTTAGTGCTATTTCAGGCAAGATGAGTTTCAATAACATCTTTGTTCAGAATGAGTTGGGGATACATCTTGTCTGCTGGGCAGTTTCTTTCTTGTATTGCATGGTCCACACAATGCAAGGGTGACATATTTCAGAATGATGACGCCTGGGTTCTATCCTGGTAAGTGCTGATATGAATTATTTCAGAAGTTTTGGTTGATTTGCATCATCTGATTGGTTGAGGTACAGCAAAGTTCATTTTGAAAGTTCAACAAAATTGTATGGTGTAATGATTGTAACAAGGTCAGCTAGGTGGACCTGTTAATCTGGTCCAAACAGGGAGCACTTGCTGACAGATAAAAATGACTGTAAGACCACATTTTCCGATATTATGTGCTGAGCTTTCCTTGAGGCACCAGATACTTAAACCTTTCAAGAGTTGGCAGATTTAGTTCAGACACATCATGACCCCTAGACTCCTCTAATTCAAAGTTGCTATCGTTTTTACTTAGCAATTTGAGAACCAGGGGAATCTGTATTGGGATTTTTCACAAGCTTAAGATGACTGGCAGAGGCATATTGATATAACTCCACAGAAGTCAGTATCTCATCACTAAGTCACCCTTTATTTACACATGAAAAGATCTTGACATTGATCCAGATTCCTCAGAGCCAGCTCCCAGAGAATCTCTGACACATCTATTTATATATCAGCCGGGGTCCCTGTTTTAACCAGATTAACAGCTCCAGTATGGGAACTCATATTCTATGAGGTCCACCTGGATGACCTGGTTACAAACACAACATCCCACCCCCAGGTAAGTCTGAGAACATTGGCCAGTTTCTTTTTGTATCTCCTCCTGGGGCGTTTTGGCACTGGGTCAGATTTCTTCAACTCTGCCTCTGACCCAGATGGTATGTAATGCACAGAATCTCAGAAACAATTCATTCACTTCTTCAGGCAGTAAAGGTGTCAAGGCAGCGACATCTGTTATGTCTATCTCAGATTCAGAGGTATCTTCAATGCTTGATGGAGAGGGAGAATGCACGGGTTCAGTCAGAAAGGCTATCAAGGAGCTGGGCGCATTTTGCTCCCACACCATCTGCGAGTTTACAGCTTTCACATGGTCCACGTGATTGTTCAGGATGGTCACACCTACCAGAACTTTATATGTCACTGGATCTGACCTCGCATCAACCGTGTCTGCTATCAATGCAGGACTATTCCCATTGTTTCTACACTAAACTTTGTCCCCTGAAGTAAACTATCTCTCTCACTTAGTGGAGCCTTGTGTCCGGCATTGGTGTTCCTGATGCTGTTTCAACCTCCCTACAGGTGCAGGAAGATCAGATTTAACCTGGTGCAGAGTCTTTTCCTGATTAGTAATTCTGTTGGAGCTATCCCACTAGTTGCATGAAGGATGATCCTATAATCAAATAGGAACTGGGACAGTTTGGTATCTAGTGAAGCTGTAGGCTGTTTCTTTAAGCCTGCCTTCAAAGTTGTGCACTGCTCTTTCTGCCAGACCATTGGATGCTGGATGGGATGGAGCTGTCCTTATATGTTGAATAACATTCGACTTCAGGAAATACTCAAATTCTCTGCTGGTAAATGATGTCCTGCTACTCATGACCAACAATTCGAGGAGTCCGTGTATCGCAAAAGATGTGCACAATTTTTCTATCAAGTCCCCATGTTTGATGAATGAACTCTATGCATGTTCAGTTATTTTCAGTTAGCATCCACAATGAGTAAGAACATGGAACCTATGAAAGGAACTGCATTGTTGATGTGTAACCAAGTTCAGGGTTTACCCGACCATTCCCATCAATGCTGGGGAGATGCTGGTGGTAACGTTTGTACTTATTGGCACTCTAGGCACTATCCCACCAATGCAGCTATATTACGTACAATCCTAGCCACCAGACATAACCTAGAGTCATAGAAATGTGCAGCACGGAAACAGACCCTTCAATCCAACATGTTCATGCCGACCAGATATCCTAAATTAACCTAGTCCCATTTGCCAGCATTTGGCTCATATCCCTCTAAACCTTTAGTATTCAAGTACCTACCCAGATGCCTTCTAAATGTTGTAAATGCACCAGCCTCCACCACTCCTGCCAGTTCATTCCATACACACAACACTCTGCGTGAAAACGTTGCCTCTTAGGTTCCTTTTAAATCTTTCCTGTCTCACCTTAAACCTATGCCCTCTAGGTTTGGACTCCCCTACCCTGGGGAAAAGTCCTTGCTTATTCATCCTATCCATGCCCCTCATGATTTTATAAACTTCTATAAGGTCACCCCTCAGCCTCTGACACTTCAGGGAAAATAGCTCCAGCCTATTAGCCTGTCCCTATAGTTCAAACCCTCCCACTTTGGTAACATTCTTGTAATTTTTCTTCTGAACACTTTCAAGTTTCACAACATCTTTTCTATAGCAGGGAGACCAGAACTGAACGCACTATTCCAAAAATGGCCTAACCAATGCCCTGCACAGCTGCAACATGACCTCCCAACTTCTGTACTCAGTACTCTGACCAATAAAAGCAAGTGTACCAAATGTCTACTTCAGGACCCTGTCTACCTGCGACTCCACTTTCAAGGAACAATGAACCTGCATTCCGAGGTCTCTTTGTTCGGCAACATTCCACAGGACCTTACCATTAAATGTGTAAGTCCTGCCCTGATTTCCCTTTCCAAAATGCAGCACCTCACATTTATCTAAATTAAACTCCATCTGCCACTCGTCAGCCTATTGGCCCATCTGATCAAGATCCTGTTGTACTCTGAGGTAACCTTCTTCGCTGTCCACTAAATTCATCTGCAGATTTACTAACCATACTTTCTACATTCACACAAACCCCCACCACTACCTTCTGCTCTCCTACCTTTGAGCTGGTTTTGTAATGAAATGGTTAGTTCTCCATGTATTCCATGTGATCTAACCTAGTCAACCTGCCTACCATGCAGAACCTTATTGAATATCTTACTGAAGTCCATATAGACAAAATACACCACTCTGCCTTCAGCAATCCTCTTTGTCACTTGACAAGAACTCATCAGCATGGGTATTCCAAGATGGTGGATAGGAGAAAATTGTTGCTGTATGTGCTGCTCCTTTTTTGAGGTTCTTTAGGTGTTGGAGCTGATTTCCTAGTTTTCTTGAAGCACTGATTACTGTTGCAGTGTTTTGGAACTTTGGGAAAAAAAGATCAAAACAACAGTACTTTTAAATGGGAGGAAGGAGGAAGATTAGGGACCACATGGCAGGTGAAAAAAAATGCAACAGTGAACCTGACTGACCAGGCAGTGAACTTTCACAGCTGACTGCCTGTGCTGTGTAGTCACAAGCATCTCTGAACATTGGAGCTCTGTCTCAGGAAGATAATCAAATTTCTTGCCAATATTTTCATTTTGGAAACTCTTGGATGACCCTGGCGAAGTTCAGTCAGAATCTTATGGTGTCCTTTGCTCGGGACAATCACTCTTGCATTACATAACAATATGCTGTTAGCGCGGATGAAATGATCTCAGTCCGAGCCCAGAGTGCGGTTCGACAATCGGTAATTTATCAAAGTGTTTAAAGCCGGCGGAGACCAACCGAGGTCCGAATCTCGATCGCTCTCCTGTTCCACGTGCGATGTTACAAGTTATATACTTCATGAGTCAGGATGTAGGAGATTGGGTATGAATGAGTGTGAATGGTGGCAATCATGGCTGGAGTATGTGTGAATGTCAAACAATGAGTGTGAATGGTGGTAATCATGGCTGGAATATGTGTGAATGTCAAGCTTCCTGCCGTCCTTGGAGAGTCGGCAGCATACACAAAAGGTGTGCTGTTTATCTGTACGTAAATGGGTCCGGGTGCTATCTGCTTGTCTCTCCATGAGGGCTGGAGGCTAGCACCCCCCTTTGTTACTTCCAAAGTGTCTGTTGGATTCATCCTGTTCGGTTGGTGTTTGCCTTTTGTGTAGGACTGTTTTGCATGATCAGGTTATGGGTGTGTGTCAGTTGGAACCTTGACAAGATTATAAGGTGGGTTTCGATCTGTGAGTCATGACCATTGTCTGGAGTCCTGACTAGTGTCTGGTCCGGTGTGTATTCGGATCTGTCTTTGGGCCCCCTTCTCCTGATCATGGTCGGGCTGGCAGCTGCTGTTTTAGAATGAATACTGTTTGCTTTAAAATGGATACTGCTGGCTCTCCCGATGTGGACCTTGCTCTACGGTAAACACGGGGCGGTTTATCACCCCCCTTCACATTCCGCCGGCCGTCATGCTGCAGTCATGGGGCCTTTGGATAGTCCCGGGAGATGGTTACATTAGTTCGAGCCCCGTGAGCTCGTGGTGTCTGATTGCTCGCCAGGAGTCCATGGCATGGAGCATGGCCTTTCTGGCCCTTCGTTTCTTATGTTGGCGGCATGAGTGACATGCCACCAGGAGCCAGGCCAGAGCTAGCAGTAACTGTACCCCTACGATGGCATGGGAGATGATTCTGACCCAGGGGTGTATGTTGACATTCAGGCCCCAGTTCCAAACCCTCTGGGCCCAGCCCTGGGTCTGCAGAGCCGTCTCTGCATCCTCCTCTAGGTCTTTGAAATGGGCTTGTAATTAATGGTATAGCTTTACTGAGTGTCCCACCCGTGTCCTAAGTTCTTGCAAGACCTCGGCCAAATGTGGGATGGGGGCTTGTTCGGGCTCCTGGTACTCCCTAAGGGTGTTCCTGAATTCGTCGGCGGCCTGTATAGACTCGGGCTCCCGACGTCGGACCTCCGAGATATGGGCTTGTCCAATCGTCACTGGGCCCCTAGGGGTAAAGCAGAACTCGTGCTGGGGAATGGGGCATTGCAGTCCGTTGAACCAGAAGGACGTTTCAAGGGTAGAGACACAATATTGTCCCCTGCCACCATACCCCGCCCTAGTGAAGTGGGGGCCCGTGGGTTCGATCTCAAGGGTGCAGCCCTGTGTACGGTTGAACCCGCATTCCGCTGTTTCACTCCGCTGTAAGGGGTGGGGGAAGATTGTGATTGCCCTTCGCTGTTTGCAGCCTGCAAGCGGCACCGCATACACTGCGCCATCTCGGGAGATGGCTGTGTCGTGTGCCATAATATATTTGAGAGAGGTGTTTTCCCGTATTACTCCAATGTTTTCGATGTGGAACAGGGGAAATGGCCCAGACCCCGGGGTAACCACTGGGATCAGGAGGACCATCCCGACTCCTGTTGCCTCACTGACCTCACAGTCGAGAATCACCGGGTACACCCGGGTCATTCCCTTCAGGGTCTGGCTATCAAGTGTCCCGGAGCGTCCTGCGAGTGAGGCCAGTTTGGTGCTATCGATCCAGTCGGGCACCTCCCCCCTTTGTATCTGATCCAGGTTGTGTCGGATCTGGACTACCATCCATAGGCCATACGCATGGCACAGCTGCCCCTCCTGAATGTGAGCCGTATTCTCCCTTTCCCGATCAATAAGGCGGTTGAAGGTGTGGGCATGTGTCTCCAGGACTGCAATGCCGTCGAGCTGAAGGTGTGCTCCCTCTTCCCCCAGAAATGCCTGTTCTGCCTGGTGTGTGAGGGATCTCGCTAACAGGTCTCTCATCACCCCTTTTAGCTGTTCGATTTTCTCGTTAAGGCCCTGGATATCTAGGGAATTTACCACGGATGTTCCTGTGTTGAGTCCTGTGAGGGCGTCACTGATAATGTCCCGTCTGTGTCGTTGTGTGTTGTGTATGTCGGTTCGATAGAGGGTTGCCCCCATGGCATCTATAGCCCTCTCTATCACCTCTGTCCCTATCATGGTGTATAGGCTGCGTACCTGTGCTGTGCAATATTCCGGTACCCGGATGCCCGATATATTGACCAGCACGGGCACAGCCTCGTGTCGGATGTTATCATAAAGGACTTCCCCCTCCTCCCATAACACCAGTCCCCCCGCAGGCCCCGGCCTCAGAGAGGGGCATGGTAGTATCTCAGGAGTCGTGGTTGTTGGTGGTGTGGTTGGGGGTGGGGCCGAGAAACACAAATACAGAGAAATCACGGCGGCATTGGTCGGTTCATAGTAACCGCAAACGGACAGGTCCCGCATCGCGAACGCGTCGAAAGCTGGGGCCGAAGTGAGGTCATCTGGCATATCGCACATCATTCCGAATATGCACCCCCCCAGGTCCATAGCCTCTGCACGTCGTAGGCAGGTTGGTCATGGGTCGCATTCCGACGTGCAGAGTAGGCAGATTGTCTGTATGTCCGGGAGGACCTCCAGCCAGGCGTTAAAAAATGTGTCGACCTCGTCAGGCTTATCCCTCGCAGGGATGCAGATGGCACTGGATGAGTTGAAGGCAACGCCATGGCGGTAGAAGTTGTCTGAAGCTCCGGAGGAATAGGGTACAAGTCCTATGGCGAAGAGGAGGAGGTGGAGGACGGTGCCCCGGTGGGACATGATCTGTGAAAGAAAAGAGAAAGGGAGAGAGAGAGAGAGACACCCTCGTCAGGATGTATGATCAGTAAACGTACATGTGTTCTGCGGCCCCCCCCTCCCCTGGACCACTGTTGCTGTCAGGGGAGAAAATGTTAAAATCTCATCAGGCGTGTCGGGGGAGTGTGGGTGAGCAGGGGGAATAAGTTGGTGGTGGCTGCCAGTCAGGTGGCTGGGCCGATGTTCCGGCCACTCCACACATTGGCTTCATGTGGTTAGGGACGGGGACCACAGACTAAGTCTTTGCCGTCCGTCCAGTCGGGCCCTGGGGGCAAGGTTTAAGTTGGGACCAATGTTTCCACCTGCCCTTCCCCTTCATATCGATCCAGGCGCAGGTGTCGCTGGTGAGGATGATCTCGTGCGGCCCCAGCCACCGAGGGGCGAAGCCGGGCCGTTCTGGGACGGCCCGGACCAGGACTTTGTCCCCAACGCTCGGGAGGGGTTGGGGAGGCGGTTGTTGCTGCTGTTTCGTTTGGTCCCTGATATCCTGTTGATCGCGGGCGGTCTGTCTGAGGGCCCGCAACTGCGAGTCTAGCTGTCTGATGTACTGGGCCATCCTATCCCTAAGTGGGGCCATGTCCTCACCCCCTTTGATGACGGTCTCGGGTAGTCGCATGGCCCTGCCCGTGATGAGTTCGAAGGGAGTGAGGCCAGTGGCATGGCCTGGGGTGGCTCTGAGGCGCATCAGAATGCAGGGCAGGACGTCCATCCAGCCCTGACCGGTCTCGGCGATCGCTTTTGCGATTGCCACTTTGAGGGTCCGATTCATGCGTTCAACAATGCCCGAATTCTGGGGGTGGAAGGGGACATGGAAGCGCTGCCTGATACCCAGGAGGTGGCAGGCCAGTTTCATCGCGCGTCCCGTGAAATGTGTTCCCTGGTCTGAGTCAATCTGGAGGGGGACCCCCCCCCCCCCATCGCGGAAAGATGTCGAATGCCAGGATTCTGGCCACAGTGGCTGATGTGCAGTCCCGTGTCGGGAAAGCCTCTACCCAGCGCGTGAAGTGGTTGACTATGACCAGGCAGTACTTCTTGTCGCGGCTGGCGGGCAAGGGTCCTGTGAAGTCGACCTGGAGGTTCTCCCAGGGCCCCTTGGGCCGTGGTTGGTGGGCCATAGGAATGCGCAAGGGCCTCCCTGGGTTATGTTGGGCGCAGACAATGCACCGGCGGCAGTGCTTGGCCACGTTGCGGCCAAGTCCGGGCCACCAACAGTCGGTTTGCAGCCTCGTGAGGGTCCCCTCCCGGCCTGCGTGGTCGGGCTCGTGATGTCGTTGTATCAGGGTTGTTCTGATTGCTGCAGGGGCTACTACCTTGCCGTCGCGGCGCCATACCCCATTGGGGTCGGGGATCGCGCCCCTTGCCCTCCAGTCCTCCCTTTCCTCGGGCTGAGCACCATTCTGGACGTCCAGGACGTTGACTTCCTGGACTTCATTCACAGGCGCAGCGCGTACAGGGGGTAGAGGGGCACCTGTGGCGGCCTTGGCGGCCTGGCCGGCCCAATGGTTCCCTAACTGTTCGGCGGTGGTGGCCTGCTGATGCACCTTGATTTTTACAACGGCCACGAGCAGGGGAAGGCGCGCTGTCGCCACTAAGTCACGGACTGTGTTCTCGTGTTTTATCTGGCCGCCGCCGGCCATGACAAAACCCCGGCGGCTCCATGCTGTCATGTAGTCTTGGACTACCCCAAAAGCGTACTGGCTGTCGGTGAAAATATTCACCCGCTTGCCCGCTCCCATGCGGAGCGCTGCCGTGAGGGTGACCAGCTCCGCGACTTGGGCTGAGGTATCGCCGTCTAATGTCCTGTTCTCGGGTGGCCCCCGTGTCGTCGACCACTGCCCAACCCGTCCGGTAGGACCCCTCAACCAACTGGCGTGAGCCGTCAACGTATAGGACCAGGTCGGGGTCCGAGATAGGACTATCAGCCACGTAGTCCTCCTCAGCCGAATCCATGACGGCCTGGCAGTGGTGGGTTTCCCCTACAATTATAATCCCGTCCGCGGGGTTCATTCCCGTGTCCCTAACTATTCTAATGGATTGGTCCCGGGGGAGGAGGACTGCCTCCCAGGTTGCCCTACGGACGTCAGAGACGGTTCGGAGGCGTCCAGTATTCAGGAGCTCCACTATAGTGTGTCCAGTGTGCAGGATGATCTGACCGGACATGGTGACCGGCTCGCACACTCGGACCGCCCACGCGGCGCAGTCCAGTGCGGCCACGCAGCGGTGCATCCCCCTCACGACCGGGGACTCCTTAGTAGAGTAGTACCCTACGGGCATCATGCGGTCCCTGGAGAGTTGGGCGACCACAGCGCTATAGAACCCCCCTTCCAGGCTATAGAAGACGTGAAAGGCTTAGAGAGGTCTGGAAGGCGCAGGGCCGGGGCACTGAGGAGGTGGGTTTTTAGCTTGGAGTAGGCATTGTCTTGCTCGGGACCCCATTCCACCCTCTCTGCCCTGGGCCTACCCCCCTTCACCAGGCGCTGGATGGGCTCAGCGATGGTGGCGAAATGCGCTATGAAGGCGCGGCAGTAGTTGAAAAGGCCCATAACGCGGCGGATACCCCTGACCGTGTCCGGCCGTGGCATGTCGGTAATGGCCGACTTACGATCGGGAGGCAGGGTCCTGCTACCCTGGCTAATGTCGTGGTCCAGGTATCGATCTGTGGTCAGGCCGATCTGGGCCTTTATGGGGCCGATTCTAAAACCTGCCCGGGAGAGGGTGCGCAGGACGGTGGTCAGGGCTCCCAGGTGGGAGCGCGCATCCGTGGACGCGATCAGGAGGTCATCCACGTACTGCAAGAGGGTGCTAGAGCAAGGGGATAGGTCGCATTCCTCGAGGGTCCGACTCATGACCCTGTGGAAAATGTTGGGGCTGTTGTGAAAGCCTTGTGGCAGCCGGGTCCATGTGTATTGCCTGTCTCGCAGCGTGAAGGCAAACTTGTCCTGAGAGTCTCGGTGCAGCGGGATGGACCAGAAGCCGTTTGCCACATCCAGGACCGTAAAGATCTGGTGGGAAGGCTCTAGGCCGTTAAAGATGGTGGATGGGCTGGCAACAATGGGGTGCTCTTTGGGTGTGACCCGGTTGAGTGCCGTATAATCGATGGTGAGCCGATAGCTCCCATTCGGCTTACGGACTGGCCATATGGGGGAGTTGGTAGTGGACACCGCGGGTCGCAAGACACCGCGGCCGGTGAGTTCGGCCACAATGATCTCTACGACGCACAGCGCCTCGGGTTTGATCGGGTACTGTCGGTGCGGGGGGTGTACAGGTCCGAGTATCCGCTCGGGAGGGGAACGGGCAAGGCCGCAGTCCTGCTTGCTTGTGGCCCAGACCTTCGGGACCAACTGACAGACTGTTCCGAAGGCACCGTCTCCGGTCCAGTCCCGGGTGATAGGGACGCAGTGCAGTGACCGATCTGGTGGGGACCCATCTACCCTCAAGGGCACTCTTATGGGATTTGCGGGACGTCCATAGGAGGCGCCGGTGGAACACGTCCACCACCGCTCCCAGTTCGCCCAGCAGGTCAATGCCCAGGATTGTCCCTTCCGAGTTCGGGCAAACCCAGAAGTGGACGGGGAGTAGAATGTCATCGATCTCCAGGAGGGTGGCCTCACTACGGCGGGCCACCACCGAGCTTCCCCCCACCCCGTGATGGAAATGGAGTGATGGGTGGAAGGGAGGTCGAGGTCGGTGAGGGAGACTGACGCCCCCGGATCTATCAAAATGTTGCATCGGCGGCCCCCAAGCAATGCAGAAACCCAGATACGGGGGTCGGCTCCCTCGGCGGGGGCCAACGCTACTCAGTCCTTACGCCGGGCGAGTAGCTGTAAGAGCTCAAGCAGCTGCCCGCAACTGAGCTGATCCCAGTCGGGGGAGGAAGGCTTCGGGCTAGGGCTGCGGGGTTCGTGGGGATTTGCGGCTGTGGGTCGCCGTTGGTTCCCTGCTTGGGGGTTCCTTGTTTACTGGGGTGTGAGGGGCGCCGACGGTGGGCATGCCGCGGTGGGGAACGGCCCCGGTGCTGACCTGGGTCGGGGTCTCCGGGGCGTCGGAAGGAGAGTGGGCAGTTAGACTTGTAGTGACCTGTCTGTCTGCAGCGGTAGCAAACGAGCGGCCTGGGTGTCGACAGTGCCGCAACGGTGGCCGGGGCTTGGTTATCGAGGGACATGGCCCAATTCCCGAGCTCCGTGAAAGAGACGTAGGGTACCAGGCCTGTCCGGAGGACAGCCTGGTGTCTGGGGCCTAACCCGTCCTTATATAGTTGGATAAATGCGGGGTTCTGCTGGTCAGCATCGGGGATCCCGCTATGCGCCTGAAAGGCCTCGGACTTACGGGCCCCATATTCCTGAGCACCCTCGCCAGGTTTCTGGGTGACGGCCACAATGGCGTTCCAGTCGACCGGCGTGTGGCCGAGAGCCTCGCTGACATCGGCCTTAAAGTCCGCAAGGGCGGCCTCCTGTTTGCGACGGCTGTCGCTGAGGTCGGCGCACCAGGACCCATTCTGGTGCGCAGGTCGGAGCCTGCACCACAGGTTCTCCGGGAGTTTGGCCCGGACCAGACCGGCCACGTCCCTATTGTGGAAGTTGTGGCAGATCTGCATCTCCCTAAGCCGCTGCCAAAATTCAGCATTGTTGTGGCGGGGCTTGAGGGTGGGGAGCCTGTCCAGGAGTTTCATGGTATCACCCGGGGTTAAGGAGACATATGTCATTTTAAGGCGGGGGTTGTGGGTTTGGGACGCTGGTTTCCCCTTCTCCCCACCCCCAGGGGTATATTCAACTTTAACCGGGGCAGCGCGAGCTAGACTCGCATGTGATTCCCGGGGACCTGTGTTGTCCACGAGCCCCTCCCAGTCCCAGGTGGGGGACGGGGGGGTGCTTGGAGGCTCAGATAATGTCGGTAGGATCGTACGGTTGGCAAGCGCCTGGGCTTCGATGTGTTCTGAGGCCTGTTTCTGCTTATCTTGCACGTAAAGTTGTACCTTGCTAGCGAGCCTAACATGTGCCTGAAGCACAAGGACGCAGGCTTTCTCGTATCTATCCCTTTTCTGACGGACCCACCACTCCCGCTGGGCATCCAGCGGGTCGGCGGGCCGCCAGCCCGATCAGAGCATAGCCTTGATGACCTTTTTATTCTCATCGGCTATGAAACGAGTAAGGGAGCCTTCTGGCCCCCATTCTAAATCGCCTGCCGTGCAGCCAGCCATGTTGGGGGTGGGGTGGGGGGGGGGCGGGGGTGGGGGTGTGCAGCGGGCTTAGTGGAAAGAAGACTTAGAAATGACAACACTACCAGTGTGGGAGCGCAAGAGATTTAACTGGCGCTAACTTATTCACCTCCCAGTCGGGGAGCCCACTCCCTGAAATCGGACCCTAGCCCCCGGGTCGACGAAGGCAGGTGTGGGTTAGGTACAAACGGGGCGCGTGTCTATACCCGATCGCGCGACCCCAGGTTACTGTGAGTCTCACTCTCACTGCCTAACGCCCAACGACCGTGCGTGCCCGCAAACACCGGGCGTGAACCAGGGGCACGTGTGCAAGGGGGAGAACGGCGTGAGCGCAGACCACTAGAAAAACAAAAAAAAATGAAATAAAAAGGGCGCAGTGCGGGCCTGTACCAGGGCGCGCAACCTTAAAAAAAACCCCGTGAGTCTTTCTCTCACCGCCTGAGGTTCAGCGGCCGTGTGTACCCGCCAGCACCGGGCGTGAACCAGGGGCCCGTGTGCAGGGGGGGGGGCGTGAACTCAGACCTCTCCGCGCGAATCCCACAGAGGCCACCACCCGGGACTGCGGAGGCAATGGGCGAAAGCTTGGCCCAGAGGCTCCGCTCGTCGGGCTGGTTTGGAGGACTTCCCGTCTTGTCGCGCGCGTAGGCCTTCCAGACCCTACCGCGGACTCAAGGAATGGCGCCAATACAAAAACCGGGCTCAACGTACAATGGGATCCCCTAAACTCCCACTGCAGAGGTTATCCAGGAAGGCTTTGTTTCTCGGTGTTTTACACAGGGGGGTCAATCTGTCAAGGTCTCGTGCCTAAAATCGTCGGTCCAGGGAAATTCAGTCCATCAGTTCCTGGAAGCCGTCAACAATAAATGACAGAAAACGAAAATCAAAACGGTCTCATGCACACCTCTACCAGTGCTTCGCGATCCCAATCGCCCACCCGCGGAGGATCACTCACACACGCGCACACACACACTCTTACAGAGTACTCTATCGTTAGGGCAAGTTAGGGCAGCACGGTGGCACAGTGGTTAGCACTGCTGCCTCACAGCGCCGGAGACCCAGGTTCAATTCCCACCTTGGGCGACTGACTGTGTGGAGTTTGCACGTTCTCCCCGTGTCTGCGTGGGTTTCCTCCGGGTGCTCCGGTTTCCTCCCACAGTCACAAAGATGTGCGGGTCAGGTGAATTGGCCATGCTAAATTGCCCGTAGTGTTAGGTAAGGGGTAAATGTAGGGGTATGGGTGGGTTGCGCTTCGGCGGGTCGGTGTGGACTTGTTGGGCCGAAGGGCCTGTTTCCACACTGTAACGTAATCTAATCTAAAAAAAATCTAAGTTACCTGACTGCCGGACCCACTCTGTTCACAGGTTCAGATAATGGCCGGCAGCGTGTCTCTTGCGGGGCTCTGGGGAACTTTTACGAGAGAGGTAAAAGAGTAAAGATACTCACCCAGAGCCTTCGCAGAGATCCAGCAGCCGTCGTCATCCCGGACGAGCCCCCAATTGTTAGCGCGGATGAAATGATCTCAGTCCGAGCCCAGAGTGCGGTTCGATAATCGGTAATTTATTAAAGTGTTTAAAGCCGGCGGAGCCCAACCGAGGTCCGAATCTCGATCGCTCTCCCGTTCCACGTGCGATGTTACAAGTTATATACTTCATGAGTCAGGATGTAGGAGATTGGTATGAATGAGTGTGAATGGTGGCAATCATGGCTGGAGTATGTGTGAATGTCAAACAATGAGTGTGAATGGTGGCAATCATGGCTGGGGTATGTGTGAATGTCAAGCTTCCTGCCGTCCTTGGAGAGTCGGCAGCATACACAAAAGGTGTGCTGTTTATCTTTACGTAAATGGGTCCGGGTGCTATCTGCTTGTCCCTCCGTGAGGGCTGGAGGCTAGCACCCCCCTTTGTTACTTCCAAAGTGTCTGTTGGATTCATCCTGTTCGGTTGGTGTTTGCCTTTTGTGTAGGACTGTTTGCATGATCAGGTTATGGGTGTGTGTCAGTTGGAGCCTTGACGAGATTATAAAGTGGGTTTCGATCTGTGAGTCATGACCATTGTCTGGAGTCCTGACTAGTGTCTGGTCCGGTGTGTATTCGGATCTGTCTTTGGGCCCCTTTCTCCTGATCATGTGGTCAGGCTGGCAGCTGCTGTTTTAGAATGAATACTGTTTGCTTTAAAATGGATACTGCTGGCTCTCCCGATGTGGACCTTGCTCCACGGTAAACACGGGGCGGTTTATCACCCCCCTTCAATGCCATCCTTTACAGTTATCTGTTCTTTCTGGTCCAAAAAAGTTTTAATTCTGGTTGTGATGGCTCTTGGGTTTCCCAAATCGCCACCAGCTGTTTTAGTTTCACCAGGACCAGATCCTTCTGACAATAGACAATAAGTGCAGGAGTAGGCCATTCTGCCCTTCAAGCCAGCACCACCATTCATTATGATCATGGCTGATCATCCTCAATCAGTATCCTGTTCCTGCCTTATCCCCATAACCCTTGATTCCATTATCCTTAAGCGCTCTATCCAACTCTTTCTTGAAAGTATCCAGAGACTTGGCCTCCACAGCCTCCTGGGGCAGAGCATTCCACACACCCACCACTCTCTGGGTGAAGTAGTTTCTCCTCAACTCTGTACTAAGTGGCCTACCCCTTATTTTTAAACTGTGTCCTCTGGTTCGGGACTCACCCATCAGCGGAAACATGCTTCCTGCCTCCAGTGTATCCAATCCTTTAATACTCTTATACGTTTCAATCAGATCCCCTCTCAGCCTTCTAAACTCAAGGATATACAAGCCCAGTCACTCCAATCTTTCAGCGTAAGATAATCCCGCCATTCCGGAAATTGACCTCGTGAACCTACGCTGCACTCCCTCAATAGCCAGAATATCTTTCCTCAAATTTGAAGACCAAAACTGCGCACAATATTCCAGGTGCGGTCTCACCAGGGTCCTGTACAGCTGCAGAAAGACCTCTTTGCTTCTATACTCAATTCCTCTTGTTATGAAGGCCAGCATGCTATTAGCTTTCTTCACTGTCTGCTGTACCTGCATGCTTGCTTTCATTGACTGATGTACAAGAATACCCAGATCTCGTTGTACTGCCCCTTTACCTAACTTGACTCCATTTAGGAGTAATCTGCCTTCCTGTTCTTGCCACCAAAGTGGATAACCACACATTTATCCACATTAAACAGCATCTACCATGCATCCGTCCACTCACCTTGCCTGTCCAGGTCACCCTGTATTCTCCTAACATCCACCCTGCCACCCAGCTTTGTGTCATCAGCAAATTTGCTAATTCACCTATATCATTAATGTACATTGTAAAAAGCTGCGGCCCCAGCACTGATTCATGCGGCACAACACTGGTCACCGCCTGCCATTCCAACAGGGAGCCATTTATCACTACTCATTGTTTCCTGTCAGCCAACCAATTTTCAATCCATGTCAGTATTTTGCCCCCAATACCATGTGCCCTAATTTTGCTCACTAACCTCCTATGCGGGACTTTATCAAAAGCTTTCTGAAAGTCCAGATATACTACATCCACTGGATCTCCCTTGCCCATCTTCAGAGTTACACCCTCAAAAAATTCCAGAAGATTAGTCAAGCATGATTTCGCCTTCATAAATCCATGCTGACTCTGACCTATTCTGTTACTGCTATCCAGATGTGTTATAATTTTGTCCTTTATAATTGACTCTAGCATTGTTCCCACCACTGAGTTCAGACTAACTGGTCTATAACTGCATCCAAAGTCTGATATTGCCAGGAGTGACTGGAAGTGTGTCCAGAAAATTTAAAACCATTAGAGACTCTTCCAATGGTGGTACTATCTGCAGTGTATCTGCCAGTGGGAGGCGGCTAAATGCACATGCATTTGTTACTTGCCCTCATGGACATGTTCCAATTTGTAATTGTCTGCTCTTAGTATTAGAGCCCACCAGTGGTAACTGAACCAGCTGTCATTTCAGTGATCATAGAAACACTCTAACAAATTTCACTTTGGACTCCAGCACTTAAGATTGCACAAGACCTCGTCTAGGCTGAGAACATATACCTGGGAACCTTTACAGATTAAGATTGAGAAGCAGTTAGTTCAGTTGACACTAATTGTAATAAAAAGCTTCATGGGATAAAATTGATTCAGAAAGATTCACTTAGATTGGCTCTTGATCGGCTGCAGATGCCTTAAACTGCCTTCCATTGGCAGATATGCCACCAGTAGTACCACCACCGGTAATGGTATTAAAATTTCCGGACTTATTTCCAGTCGTAGCTGACAGTATCAGATATTGGACACAGAAGGATTTGGTCCTGGCAAAACTGATTCAGCTGGTGATGATGGAGGAAACCAAACTGCCATCATAAACAGAATTAAAACCCTTTTGGTCCCAGCGAGATCAGATGTCAGTAGATGATGGCATATTATTAAGTGGAGCAAGAGAGATTGTCCCGAGTAAAGATTACCATCAGATACAGGCTGAGATCCACCAGGATCATCCAGGGGTTTCCAAAATGAAGATGTTGGCAAGAGGCTATGTCTGATGGCCAAGTCTGGATGCACAGTTGTGTTGGTGGGGCAGTGCCCAGAGTGTCAACAAGGACAAAATTACCACCCAGCAGCTCCCCCACATTTGTGGGAATGACCGGGTAAACCCTGATTTGATTATACGTCAACTATGCGGGTCCTTTCATGGGCTCAATGTTCTTGGTCATTGTGGGTGCCCATTCAAAGTGGTTGGATGTGCATAAAGTTCATTCATCAAACATAGAGGCGAGGATAGAAAAACTATGGTCATCTTTTGTAATACTTGGAGGGTCACAGATAATGGACCATCTTTTACCAGCAGGAAATTTAAATATTTCCTAAAGTCAAAGGGCATTCGGCATGTTCGGACAGCACCATATCATCCATCATCCAATGGTCTGGCAGAAAGAGCAGTCCAAATTTAGAAGGCAAACTTAAATAAACAGCTTACATCTACACACAATACCAAACTGTCCCAGTTGATTATAGAACCACTGCTCATGTAACTACATGGATAGCTCCAGCACACTTATTGAGAGGGCAGTGGAGGCCCAGTCTATGGATTAATTTAAGAAAGAGTTGGATAGGGCTCTCAAGGATTGTGGAATCAAGGGTTATGGAGATAAGGCAGGAACAGGATACTGATTAAGGATGATCAGCCATGATCATATTGAATGGTGGTGCAGGCTCAAAGGGCAGAATGGTCTACTCCTGCACCTATTGTCTATTGTCTATTGATGGGGAGAAGACACTGCACCAGCGTAAACCTGATATTCCCAGACCTCAGGGTGGGAGGGTGTGATAGAAGACCAATGCCAGCCACATGCCTACTCAACGTGAGAGAGACAGTTTATGTCAGGGTGTGAAATTTGGTGTTGAAACTACAGAAATGGTCCTGCATGGGTATGAGATCAGATTGACACAAGGCCAGGTCCCATGACAAACATGTGAAACAGCCCTGAACAAACATGTGGATCACATGAAAATGACTACCTTGCAAATGAGGCAAGAGAAAAACATACCTGGCTCCTCAGAAAGGCTGTCATGAGGTCTCACCCTCCGTCTAGTATCGAAGAAACCTCAGAGTCTGAGACAGATGCAGCCTTGATACTGTTAGTGCCTGAAGAAGAGGGGGAGTTTCTCCCAAGATGCTTGGGCACAAGAAACAGGCTATGGTCCAGTACATGCCGCCCATATCTGAGTCAACGTCAGAGAAGCCAGACCTGGGGAAGCCAGATGAAGCTACAAGAGAAATTACAGGCTGACATCTCTGAACTTAGTGGGGGAAGGATGTAATAATTGGAAAGAGGTTGGCCAGGTGGACCTCCTTGAATATGAGATTCCTGATTAGGGCCATTAACCTGAACCAATCAGGGAGCCCTGGCTGATAAGTATAAACAAGGATCTCAGAGTGTCTCCTTATTCTAGAGACTAGCACTGAGCTGTCTAGTCAGAGTCCATACAAATAAAGGGTGCTTTGGTGACAGCCTGGCAGTTATTTCCTACTCTCAATCTCTAAAGGCTCCTTAGAATAGGTTCTCAGTCTAGCCAAGGTCTTGCACAAATGTAAAGGGTAGAGCCCAGAGAGAAGTTTGTTAAAAACTGATACAACTGACCAGTACTAACCTCCATTAGAGCCAGATAACCATTTAACCAAACATTTATTTTAATTGGCTCTGATCTTGACGTTGCTGAGCAGTTTAGCTATTCTAAGCCAAATGTAGGTGGACTTTACATGTATGAACTCTCCTTGATACCCTCCAGGATACTAACCTATGAGTTATCTTACTCAATTTAGGTCTAGTAAGACTTCTCTCTCAAGTCTGCATACCAGCAGCAACCGCAATGGTTTGCTGGCCCAGATCATGAAGAAAATGTTTAATGGTTTGACTGAGGCTTGGTTTTGTTTTGTTGTGGAGTTGCCTATAGTGCCTCTTTCATGATATGTCCTGAATGAGGCTGTGCAATTGCCTGCACTCCAGTGGTGTTCCCCAAGCCCAGTTGGACTGGCAAGGGTGTCTACATCCATCGGAATACCCGGCAACTCTTATGGTCTACTTGCTGCATTTTTCAATGATAAAGCCACTTGTGGTGCCGGTTTGAAATCCAGTTGGGGTTTGCATAGTTTCATTATTAATTCCATATACCAAACTGTCTCTAACATATCATATAGAGTTAAACCAAAGTCACAGGTTTCTGCCAGTTGTCTTAGTCTAGTCAAACATCCTGATGTGAATTCCCCTGGTTCTCAAATAGCCATGTGAAAACCATAGTCTCTCAGAATTAGAGAAGGCTTGGGTTCATAACATTCTTTAACTATGTTGGTCCATCCTTGAAAGGTTTTAGTATATGGTGCCTCAGGGAAAATGTGACTCCTAATAACTGGCTGTCTGGAGAATTACCTGTTGCTTTTTTGTCTGCTACAATGTCATTTACCTGGAAAAAATAACATATTCTTTCCATGTACTGGAGCCAGTCCTCAATGGCAGAGTCAAACAAGTCAAGCTTCCCAAACAAAGACATGATGTAAGAAATGCTTCCCCCATTACAAAGAAGACTGCTGCGAGTGAGTTTCTTCAGGTCCATGCTTTATTTTTGTTGCCATTGAAATTCTTTCAAAGAGGCCAGTATCCCGTAACCAAGTCATCCTTTATTTACTATCGGAGAATTGAGCCCAATTGAAAATAGGGAAAATAATTTAAAATAGGGAAAATACAATGGTCTTGATAATCAAGTAATCCACTTACAATGATGATAATATCAAAGCAGTTATCAGAAGGATAACTAGATACAATGAAGCATCCTGGCAGCATCAATCAGTTCTTAATGGGATCAAGAGATTCCAGCTCTCTTTGAGGGGAGGTGAGAAGGTCCCTTTTCTTGACAGTAAGGTTGCTCTCCCATGAGAGGGGTATTCTGGTGCCTCTCCGTCTAACCTGTCCTTTGTGTGGCTGGTATCACTGGGGTATGAGACTGCTGTTAGGGCTTTGGGACAGCTGTGCTTATTGGGTCCAGGAAGCCTATTGTCAGTTTGCCTTGGGAAGTGTATTCCCTGGTCTGTGAGTTACTATGGTCATGTCTGGCTTCCCTTGTCAGCCTGTTTGGTCAATGCTGAGGCATTCTGGGTGTTTCTTGTATGGTTTGGACAGGTTTGATTTTCTGCTTTCTGTGTGGCCATGCTGTGGGTAGGCAGGGTGGTAGATCTTTTCCCACATTTACACATAAGTGATCCCTGACTTTAGTCTGCCTCTGCCGAGTCAGCTCTCAGAGTGGCAATATCTCTGACACTCTCCTCTTTTTTTTTTCTTTTCTTTTTTTGTAGTGCTTGTTTTTCCCCAGCACCCCATGTTGTATGTGTGCAGGTGAGCATCTGCAGTCCTTTTTTTCTCCCCCACACTACCACCTAACTGCAGTAGTGCTTATTATTTTTTCCCCCAGCACCCTTGTTGTGTGTGCACGCCCCTCTTTTTTTTTCCTGTTTATATATTTTTTTATTTTATTAACCAAATTACAAAACACAGTTTACAAAAAACAGTTAACATTTACAGCTGTTTACAACAGCAATTTTACAAGGGAGAGGAGCAGCAAAGCTAGGCACCAAACCCTACCATTCAAACAGTTTATAGGGAGAGGAGGACAAACCCCAAATCCCAGTTCCACATATAAAGGTCAGCGACAATGACATTTGTACATAAAAGCCAACCCAGTTACATAAACAGTGTACAATACAGACCCAGCAAGTCCCCGTCCCTCCCACCTTCCGGCCACTCTAAGACAGCCCGCCCTATGTACCTTCCGGCTCTCGGTCCACCCCATGCCCCTTCCAGTTCTCGGTCTGCCCTGACACACCTACGCCCCTCTTTTATCTGTCACCCAGGGTTCCCTGATTGGTCCAGATTATTAGCCCCAATCAGGGAACCTATATTTTATGAAATCCAGTTGGCTGACATCATTATAATCACTAGACCCACATGGAATAAACACAACTGTCTTTGTTGAAATGACTAATTTTGTCTGAAGAAATCAAAACCAGGCAAGTAAGACATCATCAAGAAATTTGCATGCCCTATTTTAATTCACACTTACATGATAATTTCAAATGTGCTGAGATGTCAGTTTCACATGCCAGTTAGCCAGCTTGGAAATATAAAGGAGTTCGACTTCGGAATATACATTGAAAATCTAACTGAAAATTGAGTTGTCAACAAGAACTGGAAGACTCTTGCTCTACCTCGCTGCCTTTCTCTCATTATCTTGGAAAACAGAGTCTCAATAAATGCAAATTAAGAAACTACCATTTAATAATAATTCAAAGGTATCACTAACTTTGTTGCTACTAAAGATGTCAATCAACAATTAAATAACTATAGTCTCAGGTTCTAACACCTCCAAAATTCTAATAGCTCTTTAAACATTACCACCTTCATTCTCTCTGTCTCCCTGTAACAGTATACCAGATACATGCCCTTTCAAACTTATTACTTTTGTTTGCGTATGAGTTTGATGTCATATTTTATTAGTATTTCCTTAGGATTAGTAGGTATTAAAATTCTTCTTTCTTTCACACAAGAAAACTTGAAATTACTTCCTTCATTTTTCTAGCAAACTGACTACATTTTAATTTAAAATGTAAATTACATACTATGTTTTAATTTAAAACGTGCTCAAAAGAAGCAGAAATATTTATTGTGACCAGTGGAGGGGGAATTAAAAAGAGGGGAACCAATTCACATGTATTTATCTGAGGAGCAAGAGTAGCCCTCTCCTGGCCTACCATTTCCTCAACTCACCACACCCCGTTCCCTGCTGAACAGCACTTCCTATTGCCTTACCTTGCCTAACATATATACTGTCAGGAGCACTACCAACAACACAGGAGGGAAAGGAGGATGGAAAAGTATGAAATAAAAATAATACATTCAAATACACACACAGATCTCACTTCCCAAAAATTGGTAATGCTTGTTTGTTTCCTCTTTTCAACCTTAAGAGCTTCATTTAGCTTCTTCACTAAGAGTGGGCGGATACACATCTGAAGCTTATCATTTCACCTAAGGGGAAGCTAGATACTGTAATTAAATGAAAGAAGAAAGATTATGATATATTGGTGGCATAACAACTACTGACAGAAACTGCCAAAAAAAAATTTCAGGGTGAAACATCAGCAGACAATGATGCAAGGACCAACTTTCAGTAGTGTACACACATGAACAAATGAATTAGCAGTAAGAGTTGGCCATTTGACCCCTCTGGTCTGCTGCAACGTTTATCTACAGCAGATCTGATGTTGGACCTCCATAACATTTGACTCCCTTGTCAATTAAGAATATATATAACTCATGATTAAAAATGTTCTCTGGCCCTGCCTCTACTGCTGTCTGGAGAAGAGAATTCCACAGATCATTGACATGCTGAGAGAAAAATAATTCTCTGAGAGACCCTTTTTAAATTGGTTTCCCTGGTTCTATTTCAGCACGAACCCGATCAAGTCCTGGATGTAGGTTTACTCGCTGAGCTGAAAGGTTCATTTTCTGACATTTCATCACCATACTAAGTAACATCATCAGTGAGCCTTCGAATGAAGCACTGGTGGCATGGCCCACTTTCTATTTATGTGTTTAAGTTTCTTTGGGTTGGTGATGCCATTTCCTGTGGTGATGTCATTTCCTGTTCTTTTTCTCAGAGGGTGGTAAATAGGGTTCAAGTCAATGTAATTGTTGATAGAGTTCTGGTTGGAATGCCATGCTTCTGGGAATTGTTGTGCATATCTCTGTTTGGCTTGTCCTAAGATGGATGTGTTTTGCAAAAATACTTTGCAAGAACTGTAACAAACACTACATTGGACAAACAAGCAGAAAACTTGCCACCAGGATACATGAACATCAACTAGCCACAAAAAGACATGACCCACTCTCACTAGTATTCTTACATATAGATGAGGAAGGACACCACTTCGACTGAGACAACACATCCAACCTAGGACAAGAGACATGCACAAGAATTCCTAAAGGCATGGCATTTCAGTGGAAATTCTATCAACAAACACATTGACTTGGATTCCATTTACCACCCCCTGAGAAAAAGAACAGGAAATGACATTACTACAGGAGATGACATACCATATGGTGACGAAATGTCTGAAAATGAATCTTCCAGCTCAGCAAGCAAACCTACATCAGGAACCTCAACCTGAGCTAGAAATCTTCTCAAAACTCCCTTTTAAGTCCCTTCAGGATCTTTTTTCAATGTGATTTTTCTAAATGCCAATGGATACAGGCCCAACCTGTCCAAACTTTCTTCATTAGATAATACCTTCATCGAATAATTAGGTTGAATTAAACTTCTCTGAACTGTGTTTAATG
The DNA here is from genome assembly GCF_047496795.1 of Chiloscyllium punctatum. Classification (NCBI taxonomy): domain Eukaryota; kingdom Metazoa; phylum Chordata; class Chondrichthyes; order Orectolobiformes; family Hemiscylliidae; genus Chiloscyllium; species Chiloscyllium punctatum. Next base: position 68,112,899 of record NC_092756.1, on the reverse strand, counting down.
CCAATAAATTCTTTCTTAAGTAAGGAGACCAAAACTACACAATACTCTACATATGGTCTCAGAACACCCTGTAAAATTGTAGTAAAATTTCCCTATTTTATATTCCATTACCCTTGCAATGAATGACAACATTCTATTTGCCTCCGTAACCATTTACTGCACCTTCATACTAACCCTTTGTGATTCATTTACCAAGTCAACTAGGTTCCTCTGTGCCACAGTTTGGCAATTTTACTCAATTTCAATAATACATCATTTTCTATTCACATTTTGTCTCATACTCCATCTGCAAATATTTTGCCCACTTTTTTAGCCTATCACTTACATGACATACCATAACATGACTGATAAATCGAGATGAAAACAATTGAAAGGAGGGTTGGGCAGAAACAAAAATAGTCTATATTTATGTTGAAAATTGGATGCAATTCTGGTTTGGTGTTGCTTCTAACTTTTTTTTTACTTGCTTTCAGCCCAGACTTACCAGAGAATGAAGCTACATTCTCCATCACTACTGGAGGAATTAGTGATGCCAAAGAGTGACACATCTAAAATGGAGATGGCCAGAAGTATCAGATTTTCCTTAGTATTTATTACTTGCTTTAGAAATGCAGAAGGTCAGAGGTTCTTATTGATTCATTAACATATAAAGAATTGTAAGGTTAAAGATATTGCTCAATTATTGGGATACGTTGCAATGTGTGTTATGATATCCTGATAATTATCACTTGTGGTTTCCACAAGTTGGCCACTTTGCTGTAGCACAGAAGGGCTCCCAGTGCCTGTGGAACTGAGCTGGCGTAGCAGAAAACATGAGAAACCTATCTCGCAGAACCTACTTGTCTTGTAGTGTTGCACATAGTGAGTTCAAAGTGGTTAGAGGATGATAGTTAATTTGTCCAGGGTATGAAGGTAGAATTCAGCTCCCATATTAAAATCCTATTACTGTCATTTTTACGATTCTACTTTGATTTAACTTGTTGCTAAAGAGTGAAACGTGCTGTACATAGTGGGGAAGCAGACGTTGGTTGTAGTGCAGGCTGAGGAAACTGAGGGTGTACAACATCACCACTGGAGAAAGAGTTATAGGGTTGACAAAGAGTTTTCATTTTATACAAGAACACAATAATAATTATTTAATATAATTTATTTAAATAGAAATATAATATCTAAAAGTCTTGTACATAATACTGCGTTCTTAGGTCACTTATCTCCTGTAAACTTTCCTTATCACATTCTCAGTCCGGCTGAGTGGAATGCAATGAGAAATCCATTAGAAAACATACAATATATGTTATGCAAACCTACATCTGCTACAAAATTAAATCCTGTAATAGTGAACTACCTACCAATTTTCAAGTGGCTATTATACACTCTGTCAATGTCATAACCCGACATTGTAGTATTCGTGTAAATAATAGACATGATGCTGTGTATTACTTAAAGTAAACTACCTGAAAGTGAAGTAAAAGCTATACTTGATCCCAAGGGTCTGATGATCAGATGATCTCAAAGTGTATGAACGTCAGTTTAGTCAATCCTTTGACTGGATTATGGAGTTGTGATTCACTCATAGACTCCTATTCCCAAGGATTCTTACACTCAATATACTGGAGGGCTGTCTCATTGTTTTCAACTTGAATAGTGGTCATGCAGGTAATAGAGTTCAAAGAAAACAAAAGCTAATCTTGCTTGTAAATTAGACAGGCAGGAGGCTGGAAGAACACAGCAAGCCAGGCCCCGCCCATTCCCCCCCCAACTCCCTTCTCAGCCCCTCCCCCTCCCTTCCACTGCTCTCTGCCCACCAACCAAATTAATTCCTCCCATTGACCTTCCTGCCTGTTTTCACTTATCCCCACTTCACCACCCTGTTCCTGCCACACCCTTTATCTGCAGCTCCCCCCGCCCCCCCCCCCCCCCCACACACACACTGCAGTCCTGAAAGCTGCTTAGCTTGCTGTGTTCTTCCAGCCTCCTGCCTGTCTATTTTGGATTCCAACATCTGCAGTTTTTCTGTCTCTATTCTTGTTTGTAACAGCATGTAACAGATCCCAGATTCCTGTATACCCTCTGAATGCCATGTTGTTTATGTTGTTTCTTGGGATTGCTTTCTTGTGTCAAATAGAGCATGGTCAATGACCTTTCTCCATTGCCGAGTTGCATGGCACACGTACAGCACACTGTAATGCTTAAGTCAAGGAAAACTGACAAGGCCTCTTTGAACTCTTTGTTTTCTTTCCTAAAACTTGATGTTTTCAAAAGTACGGTCAGAAAAGAGTTGCTTTCAAAATGTTGAGTTTTTGAAGATCTTGTGCAATTGGACAGCGTTTTAAGATGAATAGTGAATTTTTGAATGAGTGAAGTGTTTTATGTAATTTGTTCCTGTGGGTTTGTTAGCATAATAAAACAGATCAGAAATAATAATCTTTTCAACTGTTTTACAAGATATTGTATCTGCTATCTGTGATGTTAAAAAGATATAATTTTTACATAATTGATATTTCATTGTTTTCTATTACCTATGACATTGCACACCCAATTACTTCATTTTCTACAAGAACACAATAATAATTATTTAATATAATTTATTTAAATAGAAATATAATATCTTGTCCTGTAATTACTTGTCCTGTCCTCTGGAGTTAATGGAACATACTTCAGGAACACAAAAAAGACCTTTGAGCCAAATTAAAAATCCATTCATTTGTATTTTCATATTTCATTATCTGCATCCAAGATTATAACCTTCTGTTTGTTCTCACCTTTAAATACATCAATACTAATTGCTTCACATCAACCACTCTCTGTGATAGTGAGTTGCACATTGTCACCACTCTTGGGTTAAAGAACTTTCATCTAAATTCCCCATTGGATTTATTAATGACTATCTAATATAAGTAGGCTCTAATTGTGCTCTTCTCCAAACCAGGAAACATTCTTTCTATATTTAACTCTGTTAAAAGTATTTAATTTTCAATGGATCTGTCAGGTCATCCATTTGCATTTTATTAAGGAGATCCAACTGCCAATCCTTTCCCGATGTAAGCACCCGGCATTTCTGGTTTGATTGTACGTCTTCTCTGCAACCTTACCAGCACCTTTTTAAGTATTCTTTTTGCAAACTGGTAACCAGAAGTGCACATGGTACTCTAAATGTTGTCCATTCTGTTACTGGTTTGGTGTTAATTTCTCTACTTTTCAATTCTATCCCTTTTTTATATCCATTTTAATGTGTAGCACAGTATTTTTTGTTTTTATCCTTTGAGATTAATTTTGTCTACTCCACCTGGATGTTCACCTTTCAAGTAATACATGCCATTATTATGTCAAAGGGAATGGAGTATAAAAATAATGAGTTCTTCCTAAAACTATACAAGACACTGTCATACCACAACTAGCATACTTAAATGAAGAAAAATACACTGGCATTGGAGGCAGTGAAGATCTGTTTCACTAGGTTGATCCCAGGTGTGGAGGGATTTTCATTTGAGGAGAGGGCTTTTACTCATTAGAATTTAGGAGAATGAGAGGAGACGTTAACGAAATATTTGAGATTTTTAGGGGAGCTTGACAAAATAATGTGGAGAACTGATTGTCCTTATGGGAGAGTTCAGGTCTCAGATTAAGGAATCATCCATTTAAGACAAAAATGGTAGAGAATCTGTGGAATTCTTTGCCACAGAGGAACACCAAAGCTGAAAGAGGCAGATTTTCAATCAGTGAGGGAATTAAGGGTTACGGGGTAAAGACAAGGAGTTGTGGATTATCAGATCAACTGTGATCTCAATGAATGGCAGAGCACTAGATGGACTGAATAGACTACTTCTCCTATGTCATAAAGATGTACAGCATGGAAACAGACCCTTCGGTCCAACCCGTCCATGCCGACCAGATATCCCAATTCTGTCCCACCTGCCAGCACCCGGCCCATATCCCTCCAAACCCTTCCTATTCATGTACCCATCCAAATGCCTCTTAAATGTTGCAATTGTACCAGCCTCCACCACTTCCTCTGGCAGCTCATTCCATACCCGTACCACTCTCTGTGTTAAAAAGTTGCCCTTTAAGTCTCTTTTTTATCTTTCCCCTCTCACCCTAAACATATGCCCTCTAGTTCTGGACTCCCTGACCTCCGGGAAAAGACTTTGCCTATTTATCCTATCCATGCCCCTCATAATTTTGTAAACCTCTATAAGGACACCACTCAGCCTCTGACGCTCCAGGAAAAACAGCCCCAACCTGTTCAGCCTCTCTCTATAGCTCAACCCTGGCAACATCCTTGTAAAACTTTTCTGAACCCTTTCAAGTTTCACAACATCTTTCCATAAGAAGGAGACCAGAATTGCACGCAATATTCCAACAGTGGCCAAACCAATGTCCTGTACAGCCGCAACATGACTTCCCAACTCCTGTACTCAATACTCTGACCAATAAAAGAAAGCATACCAAACGCCTTCTTCACTATCCTATCTACCTGCGACTCCACTTTCAAGGAGCGGCACGGTGGCACAGTGGTTAGCACTGCTGCCTCACAGCGCTGGAGACCCGGGTTCAATTCCCGCCTCAGGCGACTGACTGTGTGGAGTTTGCACGTTCTCCCCGTGTCTGTGTGGGTTTCCGCCGGGTGCTCCGGTTTCCTCCCACAGTCCAAAGATGTGCAGGTCAGGTGAATTGGCCATGCTAAATTGCCCGTAGTGTTAGGTAAGGGGTTGATGTAGATGTAGGGGTATGGGTGGGTACGCTTCGGCAGGGCGCTGTGGACTTGTTGGGCCAAAGGGCCTGTTTCCACACTGTAAGTAATCTAATCTAATCTAAACTGCACTCCAAGGTCTCTTTTTTCAACAACACTCCCTTACCATTAAGTGTATAACTCCTGTTAAGGTTTGCTTTCCCAAAATGCAGCACCTCACATTTCTCTGAATTAAACTCCATCTGCCACTTCTCAGCCCATTGGCCCATCTGGTCAAGATCCTGTTGTAATCTGAGGTAATCCTCTTCACTGTCCACTACACCTCCAATTTTGGTGTCATCTGCAAACTTACTAACTGTACCTCTTGTGCTCGCATCCAAATCATTTATGTAAATGACAAAAAGTAGAGGACACAGCACCGATCCTTGTGGCACTCCACTGGTCACAGGCCTCCAGTCTGAAAAGCAACCCTCCACCATCACCTTTCTACCTTTGAGCCAGTTCTGTATCCAAATGGCTAGTTCTCCCTGTATTCCATGAGATCTAACCTTACTAATCAGTCTCCCATGGGGAACTTTGGCAAATGCCTTACTGAAGTCCATATTATCACATCTACCGCTCTGCCTTCATCAATCCTCTTTGTTACTTCTTCAAAAAACTCAATCGAATTTAAAATCACACAACACCAGGTTATAGTCCAACAGGTTTAATTGACAATCACCTAATGAAGGAGCGTCGCTCTGAAAGCTAGTGTGCTTCCAATTAAACCTGTTGGACTATAATCTGGTGTTGTGTGATTTTTAACTTTGTACACCCCAGTCCGACACTGGCATCTCCAAATCAATCAAGTTTGTGAGACATGATTTCCCACGCACAAAGCCATGTTGACTATTCCTAATCAGTCCTTGTCTTTCCAAATACATGTACATCCTGTCCCTCAGGATTCCCTCCAACAACTTGCACACCACAAAGGTCAGGCTCACTGGTCTATAGTTCCCTGGCTTGTCCTTACCGCCCTGCTTTTTTAAAATCAATATTTTTATTAGAAATTGAACATTTTTACAAGTTTACAAAAATAAACAAAACTCTCAAGTACAAACATTGATATACAATTTAATCTTAAATATATAATAACCAAAATTTAACAAAAGAAAAATACAGAGAAAAATAAACAAAACTCAGCTAACTACTAATCTAACCTACAACTAACCAGAGTGTATATTTAAGTCTCTTACATTATTCAAATAAGAGAAAGAAAAAATAAACAGCGGAATACATAGAAATTGGGTAGTGAGATGCATACTCGGAATGTGTTAACACCAAATGTAACAAAACCCGTATTCGTGCGGGATTCCTCTCCTAAGGGGCCCTGGACCAGCCAGGTTTGTAATCTCAATTAAATAAAAGCCCTTGTTAGGATAGCCGAAATATCTGTATTCATATAATTCAAGAAGGGCTGCCATATTTTATAAAATAATTCGGTCTTTCGGTGCACCATATTTGTAAGGAGGTCAAGGGGAATACATTCCATAATTAATCTGTGCCAATTTGAAAGTCCAGGGGGACCCTCAGCCACCCAGTTTACCAAAATATTTTTCCTTGCGCAGAAAGAGAGAATAGAAAATAGTCTCTTCCCATGCACGTCCAGGGAGAATAAGTTCGAAAAGACCAAAAGGAGAGATACGGGGTCCACTTTAATTTCCGTTCCTAAAATTTCTGTCAGGGCACTTGCCAGTATATACGAATCTTATGACAGGTCCATAGACAATGTACAAGAGTGCCCACCTCTCCTTACCGCCCTTCTTAAATAGTGACACCACGTTTGCCAACTTCCAGTCTTCCGGCACCCAGCAATCACTTCTCTAGCTTCCCACAGAGTCCTCGGGTACACCTAATTAGGTCCTGGGGATTTATCCACCTTTCCCAGTTTCAAGACATCCAGCATTTCCTCCTCTGTAATCTGGACATTTTGCAAGATGCACCATCTATTTCCCTACAGTTTATATCTTCCATGTCCTTTTCCACAGTAAATACTGATGCAAAATACTCCTTCAGTATCTCCCCCATTATCTGCGGCTCCACACAACGGCCACCTTGCTGATCTTTGAGCGGCCCTATTCTTTCCCTAGTTACCCTTTTGTCCTTAATGTACTTGTAAAACCCTTTGGATTCTGCTTAGTTCTATTTGCCAAAGCTATCTCATGTCCCCTTTTTGCCCTCCTGATTTCCCTCTTAAGTATACTTAAGGATTCACTCGATCTATCTAACCTTACATATGCTTCCTTCTTTTTCTTAACCAAACCCTCAATTTCTTTAGTCATCCAGCGTTCCCTATACCTACCAGCCTTTCCTTTCACCCTGACAGGAATATACTTTCTCTGGATTCTCGTTATCTCATTTCTGAAAGCTTCCCATTTTCCAGCCGTCCCTTTACCTGCAAACATCTGCCCCCAATCAGCTTTCGAAAGTTCTTGCCTAATACTGTCAAAATTGGCCTTTTTCCAATTTAGAACTTCAACTTTTAGATCTGGTCTATCCTTTTCCATCACTATTTTAAATCTAATAGAATAATGGTAGCTGGCCCCAAAGTACTCCCCCACTGACACCTCAGTCACCTACCCTGCCTTATTTCCCAAGAGTAGGTCAAGTTTTGCACCTTCTCTAATAGGTACATACACATACTGAATCAGAAGATTGTCTTGTACGCACTTAACAAATTCCTTTCCATCTGAACCTTTAACACTATGGTAGTTCCAGACTATGTATGGAAGGTTAAAATCCCCTACCATAACCACCCAATTATCTTGCAGATAGCTGAGATCTCCTTACAAGTTTGTTTCTCAATTTCCCTCTGACTATGGGGGGGGGGGGGGGGGGGGGGTCTATCATACAATCCCAATAAGATAATCATCCCTTTCTTATTTCTCAGTTCCACCCAAATAACTTCCCTGGATGTATTTCCGGTAATATCCTCCCTCAGTACAGCTGTAATGCTATCCCTTATCAAAAATGCCAGTCCCCCTCCTCTCTTGCCTCCCTTTCTATCCTTCCTGTATCATTTGTATCCTGGAACATTAAGCTGCCAGTCCTGCCCATCCCTGAGCCATGCTTCTGTATTTGCTATGATATCCCAGTCCCATGTTCCTAACCATGATGCCCTGAGTTCATCTGCCTTCCTTGCATTGAAAGAAATGCAGTTTACTTTATTAGTCCTACCTTGTCCCTGCTTGCCCTGACTGTTTGACTCGCTTCTGTTCTCAACTGTACCAGTCTCAGATTGATCTCTTTCCTCACTATCTTTAAATCCTCCCGAGCAGCTCTAGCAAATCTCCCTGCCAGTATATTAGTCCCCTTCCAATTTAGGTGCAATCCGTCCTTCTCATACAGGTCACTTCTACCCAAAAGAGATTCCAATGATCCAAATTGGATTCAAAATTGGCTCGATGCTAGGAAGGTGATGGTTGTGGGTTGTTTCTTGGACTGGAGACTAGTGGCGTGCCACAGGGGTCAATGCCGGGGCCTTTGTTATTTACATAAGTGATCTGGATATGAATGTATAAGGCATAGTTTAGTAATCGTGCACTTGATACGAAATTAGGAGATATTATTGATCATGAGGAAAGTTATCAAAAATTATAGAGGGATCTTAATCAGATGGGGAAGTGGGTTGAGGATTAGCAAATGCAATTCAATACGGACAAGTGTGAGATGTTGTACTTTGGAAATTCAAACAGAGGTACGATTTATATAGTAAATGCTAAGGTCCTAAGGAGTGTTGTGCAACAAAGGGACCTAGGAGTACAAGTACGTAGTTCATTGAAAGTGGCGTCACAGACAGACAGGGTAGTGAAGAAAGTATATAGCATGCTGACCTTCATCAGTCGAGGCATTGAGTACAGGAATTGGGGTGTTATGTTACAGTTATATAAGTCATTGGTGAGGCCGCCCTTGGAGAATTGTATACAGTTTTGGTCACCCTATTATGGGGAAAGACTTAATTAAACTGGGAAGAGTGCAAAGAAGATTTACGAGGATGTAGCCAGGACTTGTAGGCCTGAGTTATAGGGAGAGGTTATCCAGGACAGGATTTATTCATTGGAATGTAGGAGAATAAGGGGTGATCTTATAGAAGTGTATAAAATCATGAGGGGCATAGACAGGATGAATGCATATAATCTTTTTCCCAGGGATGGGAATTGAAAACTAAAAGGCACAGGTTTAAAGGGAGAGGGAAAGATTTAAGAAGGACCTGAGGGGCAACTTCTTCACGCAGAGAGTAGTGCATATATGGAATGGGCTGCCACAGGCAGGTACAATGGCAACACTTAAAAAACATTCGGATAGGTACATGGACGGGTAGGATTTAGAGGGATACGGATCAAATGTGGGCAATTGAAATTAGCTGAACGGGCACCATGGTCAGCATGGACCATTTTGGGCCAAAGGGCATGTTTCCATGCTGTGTGACTCTATGACTGCTGATATCCCTATTCATGAGTCTTTTAAAACTCATGGTATTATGATTACTACTCCTGAAACACTCCCCCACTGAAACTTCACTCACCTGGCTGGACTCATTTCCCACAACCAGGTCCAGTATAACCCCTTCCTTGGCTGGACTGTTTGCATACCGTGTCAAGAATCCCTCCTGGATGGTCTTTATAAATTCTGCCCCATCCAATCCCCTAACAAGTAGTGGTTCCTCGTCAATATTGGGAAAGTTAAAATCACCCACCATAACAACACTGCTGTGTTTTACATCTTTCCAAAATCTGTCTAAATGTTCTCTCCTCTATGACCCACTGACTGTGAGAGGCCTGTAGTATAGCCCCAGCAATGTGATTTTACCTTTGCTGTTCCTGAGGTCTACCCATATTGCCAAGCTGCACAAGTGCTTTGATGTATCCTTCCTCAGTACAGCTGAGATACACCTTTACCATTAATGCAGCTTCCCAGTCCCCTTTACGTCCCTTCCTATCGCACCTAAAACATCTAAATCCTGGGACATTCAGCTATCAGTCCTGTCCACTTTCAGCCAAGTCTCTGTAATCACATTGGTGTCATGGTTCCAAGTACTAACCAAAGCTGTATGTTCATCTGCCTAGCCATTTATACTTCTTGCACTGAAACACATGCGTTTCAGATTACCTGCACAGCTTTTTTCAGCAGCGTTTCCCTGCTTGTTCTTATTATTAATGTTTGCTTTGGTTTCTACTTCACTCAAATTCTGCATCCACTACTTACTCCTTTAGTTCCCATCGCCCTGTCACACTAATTTAAACCTCCTCAACCACTCTACCAAGTATCCCTTCAGAGACATCAGTCCCAGTCCTGCCCAAGTGTAATTCTTCCAGTTTGTACAGGTCCCAATGCCCCACGAATCTGAAAACCTCCCCCTCACACCATCTTTTTAGCAACACATTCATCCTATATATCCTGCTGTTTCTATTCTGACTAGCTCGTGGCGATGGTAACAATCCTGCGATAACTACCTTTGAGGTCCTACATTTCAACTTTCTCCCTAGTTCCCTGTATTCTAATTTTAGGACCTCGTCCCTTTTTTACCACTGTGTACCACGACCACTTGGTGTTCGTCCTCCCCCTCCAGAATGTCCTGCAACTGCTCCGAGACTTCCAGGACCCTAGCACCCGGAAGGCAGTATACCATCCTTTGTTTGCAGCCACAGAAATACCCTTACGATTGAATCCCCTATTACTACAGCATTTCTGTGCATATCTCTCCCTCCCTCTGCAGCAGAGCCAACCATGGTGCCAGAAATTTGGCTGCTGCTGTTATCCCCTGAACAGTATTCAAAATGGTCTATCTGTTTTGCAGGGGAATAGCTGCCAGAGATTCCTGCACAACCTGCTTAGTCCTCCTGCTTTGCCTGATGGTCACCCATTCCCTTCCTGCCTGTGGAGCCTGCGATGTGACCATTTCTCCATATGTTATATCCATGACACTCTCCACCTCGCAAATGCTCCACAGTGTTCCCAGAAGCCACTTCACCTCATTTGGTGTCATCTGCAAATTTAGAAACTGTGTCTTTGATTCTAAAGGCAAAATTATCATGATTTTCTTGCTTCTCTTTTTGAAGTATCACAACTCAAAAGATTAAAGAGGTGATGCAGACCAATAGTAAAAAATGCTGTAGCCCATGTTTTACAAATAATCAAAAAGCTATTGCAGGTAGTTTCTCTGGAACCCACAGGATTTGGGCATCTTGAACAATTGCCAACAATGTTGGATAAACCTTCGAGTGTCCCAACTGATTGATATTGTGCCACGGTTTACATGTAATACGATTTGTCCCCAGCATATATGTCTCTTTACTCATGCAGGAAGGAGAAAAGGCCATTGAACATGGATATATTGACCCAAAGATTCAATTTCATCTTAATGTATCAAGCCTTCTAAATGATAAAACTCAAAAGAAGTGATGAGGGAATTGGAAAAGTTTGTTTATCTGTTGTGTCCTCAGTCTCTACTTTGGAACCATTACCTTTTTTATGTTTATTAATGATCAATGCAAAGGAATTCAGGAACTAGAGTAAGCTGTTAATCCCTTCAAGCTGTTAGAGCGTGTATGATCTTGATCTTAATTCTGTCGACCTACTTTGCTTCCATAATCCTTCATGTTCATGAGCATCAAGAATCTAGCCGTCTCAATAGTGAAATTATCAACTGACCTCATCTTCAGCAGTTCTTTAAGGAGAAACTTCCAGGCGTCCACTTTAGGTGCAGAAATGTTTTCTAATGTTAGTCCCTGAAGACTTTATCCCTTATTTTGATTTTCGTTCACAAGAATTAGACTCCCACCTCTTAATCTTTTATACTGAATACTCAGAACAAATTAATACATCACTTTTCATTTAAACTCTTCAGGGTTTGCTTAAAGAAAAATCATTCAGGGGTTGTGGACTGTGCTGACTGGATCAGCATTTGAGAAGGTGAACTGCCTTCAGATTAATTATTCGCGTCAGTTAATGCTACATCCTTTCACAGCTGATATTCTTCCTGAGGATTAGGACCCAGACTGAATATGGTATTGCAGAAGGAATTTGTCCAGAGCTCTGTACATTTGTTAATATAATTTCTACCTTTGTTGTATTGAGGTTAACATTTCATTAACCTTTCAAATTATTCTTTTGTACATGTGATTTCTGTGTGTGAACCCCTAAATGTCTGCTGCTCCAGACTCCTAGCTGGGCTTGGCTATTGGGACAATGATTTTACAGTTCATAGGTGGCACAAATCTCAGAACTATAGAAAGCAGTGAGTAGGATAGTATCAGAAACAAACAGAAAAAAGATTTCAGCAGGACTGGCAGCATCTGTAGAGAAAGCAGAGTTAACATTTTGACTCCTATGATCCTCCTTCAGAATTTTAAGAAGGGGTCACAGGACTCAAAATGTTAGCTCTGTTTTTCTGTCTCTCCACAGATACTGCCAGACGTGTTGAGATTCTCCAGAACTTTGTTTTTGTTTGTTTCAGATTTCCAGCATCTGCAATGATGTTTTATCTTATCAGACTTTAGTAAGATGAACAAACTGGTGAAATAAGCAGTCATATGGAATATACTCACAAGAAGTGTGAAGTGATACTTCTGGATTTCTATTTCATATGATTCAAACCAACATCATTAAAAACAAATAAATTTCTCATATTTCAGCCCCGCCCAAGCCCCTTTATAGACTCACATCATTTAATTATCTCAGCATTTATTCCATTTTTGCCTGTTCACATTGTTGGCAACACTGAAGATCCTTTGCTATTCTCAACTAGACACCACAATCTGATCAAGTTGCTCTTGATTTCTCACAATGTAATCTAACTTTATGTTGTTATTGATATACAGACAAAAACTATACAAAAGAGCAATTATTTGAAAGTTGGATGACAAAGTGTTGATCTTTGAGGCATTTGAACAGTGACTATCCACCATTCTGACAACTCTAACCACTGCTGCAGCCCGGCTATCAACATTCTATGCTTAACTTCCTTATTGGACAATCTCCGACATGGCACTACATCAACAAGCTTGGGTGATATCTAAGAAAAAAAGAAAACCATGGGGTGCCCTTCAGCCATAAGCTTTGATATTTCCTAATAGCTTAGTTTCTTCACTTTTGCCAGGAGTCATGAATAGGTATAGACAATTGGGATCAAGTGAATCTCTTGAAGAATATAAAGGGTGTAGGGGCTTTCTTAGGAGGGCAAAAAGGAACTATGAGATAGTCTTGGCAGATAAGGTTAAGGATAATCCAAAGAGATTCTACAAGTACATTAAGAGCAAAAGAGAATCTAGGGAGAGAACAGAATCCTTTAAAAATCATGGAACCATAGGAGGTAGGAGAGATACAAAACAAATATTTCATGTCAATTTTTACAGTGGACAAAGAAATGGAGGCTAGGGAACTGGGAAAAATAAATATTTATGTCTTGAAAACAGTCGATATTACAGAAGATGAAGAGCTGGAGATCTTAGAAAAACATAAAGGTGAGTAAATCTCCAGTACCTGATCAAGTGTATCCCAAGATGTTTTGGGAAGTTAGGGAACAAATTGCAGTCTCCAGCAGAGATATTTGTATCATCTACAGTCACAGATGAGGTGACAGAGGATTGGAAGGTGGCTGATGTTTTGCTTTTATTTAAGAAAGGCTATAAAGGAAAACCTGGAAACTGTAGACTTGTGAGACTGACATCAAGGACAGGGAAGGTGTTGGAGGGATCCTGAGAGAAAGGATTTGCATGCATTTGGAGAGGCAAGGATTAGGGATAGTCAGCAAGTCTTTGTGTGCAGGATATCATGTCTCACAATTTTGATTGAGTTATTTGAGGATGCAACCAAAAAGATTGATGAGGACAAAGTGGTAGATGTTGTCTTCATGGATTTTAGTAAAGCCTTGGACAAGGTTCCGCATGGTAGACTAATTAGTAAAGTTAAATCACATGGGATTTAGGGAAAGCTTGCCAAATGGATGCAAAATTGACTTGACGGTAGAAACAGAGGCTGGTAGTGGAGGGTTGTTTTCCTGACTGAAGGTCTTTGACCAGCAGTGTTTCACAGGAATTGGTGACGGGGCAACTTTTGTTTCTTACTTATATCAAGATTTAGATGAGAATTTAGGAGGCATAGTCAGTAAGTTTACAGATGACAGCAACATCGGTGGTACAGTTGACATTGAAGAAGGTTATCAAAGATTACAAAGTTAAAAATCACACAAGACCAGGTTATAGTCCAATAGGTTTATTTGGAAGCACTAGCTTTCGGAGCATCACTCCTTCATCAGGTGGTTGTGGAGAATAATGTCACGATCACAGAATTTATAGCCAAATGAGTTCAGTGTCATGGAGATGCGATACATTAAACAATTTCAGATTAAATCTTTCATCTTTTAGAATGTTTCTAAATATTAGAATCTTTTAGAATGTGAATCACCATGCAACAATCACCAGGCAGGAGTGTTCCCTGCCACTCGGGGAACACTTCAGCGGTCCAGGACATTCGTCCTCGGACCTTCGGGTGACCAACCTCCAAGGCAGTCTTTGGGACAAGCAACAACGCAGAGTGGCTGAGTGGAAGCTGATAGCAAAGTTCAGTACCTATGGGAATCGCCTCAACCAGGACTTTCATCCCACTGCATGATACACTCACAAATACACACACGCTCCTAACATACTCACACACCCATGCAGACCCCCCTCATAAACAAGCTCTCTCTCATATGCACACATACACATACACACACCCTCTCAGACACATACCCCATCACACTAACACACTCTATCAAGTGCACTCAATCTGCCACTCTTAAACGCGCACACATATATATTTATGTGATGAATTTGTTTTGCAGGATTACATTTATTTTGCTCAAGAACTTAATGAATCCATGTAAAACTATGCAGAGGACTTGTCAGTCTGACTCAACATCGAGACACAGACAGACCACACACCCATTTGTAAGAAAAGCTGAGCTATCTTGAGAATGTAATTTAAAAGAAGTTCTGGGATTTACATATCAAAGAACAGAAATAAGCATATCCTATTCTAAAAGATGAAAGATTTAATCTGAAATTGTTTAATGTATCACCTCTCCATGACACTAAACTCCTTTGGCTATAAATTCTGTGATCATGAACTTATTCACCACAACCACCTGATGAAGGAGCGGCACTCTGAAAGCTAGTGCTTCCAAATAAATCTGTTGGACTATAACCTGGTACTGTGTAATTTTTAACTTTGTCCATCCAAATCCAACACTGATACCTCCAAGTCATAAAGATTACAAAGGAATCTTGATCAATTGGGCCATTGGGCTGTGGAGTGGCGGATGGAGTTTAACTTGGATAAATGCAAGGTTTTGCATTTTGGTAAAACAAACCATGGTTAATGGTAGAGCCACAGGTAGTGTTGTCGAACAGAGAAACCCAGAGTTCTGGTACATAATTCTTTGAAAATAGATTCACAGATAGAGTAGTTAAAAGAAGACATTTAGCACACTTGCCTTCATTGCTCAGACCAGTATTGGAGTTGGTACAGGATGTTAGTGAGGCCACCTTTGCAGTACTGTGTGCAGTTTTGGTTGCCCTGGCATCAGAAGGATAGTATTGGAGAGAATTCAGAAAGGTTTACCAAGATGTTGCCAGGACTACAGTTATAAAAATTAGCTGGGACTTTTTTTAACAGAAGTGTAGGAAGTTGAGCGGTGACCTTATAGTGGTTTATAAAATCATAAGGGGCATAGATAAGGTGAATAGCAAAGATCTTTTTCCCAGAGTGGGGGTTCAAAACTTGTGGGCATATTTTTAAGGTGAAAAGGAACCTAAGGGGCAAATTTTTTCACATGGGGGCAATTTGTATGTGGAATGAACCAACAGTGGAAGTATTAGATGCAGGTACAGTTAAACATTTAAAAGACATTTGGATAGGTGCATGAATAGGAAAGGTTTAGAGGGATATGGGCCAAACATAGGCAAGTGGGACTACTTTAATTTGGGAAATTTGGTCAGCATCAACGAGATGGATCAAAGGGTCTGCTTCCGTGCTGTGTGACTACAGAATGCCTTTTCTACAGCCCTCTCACACCCTTTACTAGTGGGACCTTTGACTCTGATTCTGGATCTGATTTAAACTCAGGCTGTCATCCTGGTTACAGCTGGAAATCAGCAAGTTTTAGAAATACTGTCTCCATGATTTCAATACAAGCATACGAATTAGGTGCAGGAGTAGGGCATTCGACCTGTCCAGCCTTTCCACTATTCCACATGATCATGGCTGATCTGATTGTGGCCTCAGCATATTCTCCTGTTTCCTTACCCTTAAATTCTTTTTGTGGACAGTCACACAGAACACCAGGTTCTGTCCAACAGGTTTATTTGAAATCATGAGCGTTTAGAGCGCTGGTCCTTCGTCAGGTGAAGTGTTATTCTTGACAAAGGAATCAATCTACCTGCACTTTAAAAATATTCAATGTTTGTTTTTATATGTCCCTCTCTCTGGGATAGAGTTCAACACCTCCCATTCTTGAGAGATCACTTCTTATACAGGACCTTTTAATTTTAAATTGTACTTCCTGACAAGTGGAAAAGAGCCTCTCAGAATTCACCCAATTAAAATCCATCTGAACTGCAACAGATATAGGAGCTGGTTCCTCATAAAATAACCTTCATCCAAAAATCAAGTTAGGTAAAGTTTGTCTGAACCTGCAGTGGCATCTTTCATAGATAGAGTATACAATACTCCAAAAGTGGTTGCGTAAGTTTCCTATATTTATATTCCATTCCCCTTACAATAAGCGACCTTTGTATTAGCCTTCCTGTACTTAGCTGTGACATCGCTTTCCAATGCCTTTGGAAAAATATGAGGTGGTATTTAATGTACACACAGTGTTCAGCTTTTAGTAAACTAAAATTACATAACGTGAGGTCTGAACTAGGGAGTTAACAGCGAGTTTTGGTAAACAAGGCCTTATTTTGCAGGCCGCCCTCGGATTGCTGCACGCGAGCGGGGATGTGACGTCACTGTTGCTAGGCAGACCTTGACCGGTGGGGAGGAGCGGCTGTTCCCGACAAGGGCCCGGCGGGAGGGACTGTCGCCCAGAGGAAGTCGGGGGGCGGTTATTCTTGGCAGGGGTCCGGCGGAAGGGGTTGGGGTAACGGTAATTGTTCTTGACAGAGGTCGGAGGGGTGTCTGCTTCGGGAGTCAGCAGGAGGTAGAGCACGGCTGTTCACGACCGAGATCCGGCGGGAGGCGGCTGTTCCCAAGCAGCATCCGGCGGGAGGGACGGCTCTTCCGGCAGCTTGCTGTTGATCCTATCGCAGGCACTGCGGCTTTTCTTTGTTCGCCGACGCCGAGAACCGAACGAAAATGAGAGGATTCGGTGGAGACCGTGACCGCGGTAGAGACCGAGGGAGGTAAGAGGCTGACCGGGACCGCATACTTAACGTGCCGGGTGAAAGGAAGCAATTCACAAGGACCGGTTTGTCAAGGAAAAGGCCTCGCACTTCGGCCAGGCCTGTTTTTTCCAGGCCCGTTGCCCCTCCCAGGCCAGGCGGTGAATCGTGGCTTTGCCGGGGTTGCGTGAGCCGCGATCTATGGCGAGGAAGCATCCGACCCTAGCCGTTTGGCAGCTCCGGGTTTCTGAGAGACCTGGGGTTTGGGATCGGTGATGTTCCGGGGGCTCTGACCGACCCTCTGTTGAGCGGGGCGCAGAGAGTCTGGGGTTGTGTGCTGTTCCTCAGGGTATGAGGGGACTCTGAGTCCCGGGAGTGGGGGGTGGGATGAGTCCGGGAGGGTCTGCGTGACCGGGTAAGGATTTAGGTGCGATGCTTCCGGGGCTGTGCGTCAGGGAGGGGGAGGTGGTTATGACTCTGTGCCGTGGTGGGGGAGAATAAAATGGAGGATTCCGTATGACTGGGAGATGGGGGGGCGGGAATGAGGGCGTCGGGGTTGGAAGTGGAGGGGTCCGGGAATGGAGATGGAGGTTCGCTTCACGCCGGTCGGATTGAGATTCGGTCCCGCCTTCCGAAGGTACTGCGCGCTTATTGGTCGGTACATGTTTTCTCCACATTTGATTGGGTGGTCTTGGTGTCTGTTTGTGGGCCCAAAGGGTCTTGTGTGACAGATGGTCTGTCCAATCAGTGTGACTCTAGGACCAGCCCCGCCTTCCTGTTAGCTAACGTCACTGACCGTGTCCAATGAGGGGGCAGTCTTACTGTACTGTGTCTCTCCATTACTGTCTGCTTTTGGTTCAGCCATTTTATTGTCAGAAACATAACCATGCCTGATCTCCCTGAGTCCTCCAATCCCTGTACATCACATCTTTTCAAGCCCCTTTCAGGATCTTACACCTTGGCAATATTTTTTAAAAATGGTTTATATGACATTACTCAGGGTGGCCCAAAGTATTTACCAACTGTACTCATAATAAAATAAATGTCACGTCGGATGTGGGCTTCAAATGCAGACTGCCCTCTGACCTGCAGTTACACCTATTTCTGACTAACACTCAACCTCCTTTCATAGCAATGGCCCACGGTTTGGTGGAGGGCCGAGCCGTGGGGGTCCTTCCCTTGGGAAAAAATTTGGACAGCCCGGAGAACGCTTGAGGAAGAAGAAGTGGGACCTGGACGAGTTGCCTAAATTTGAGAAAAACTTCTACGTGGAGCACCCCGAAGTGGTTCGATTAAGCCCGGTGGGTATCTGAATATATCTAATTGAGAAAGGTAATAGTTAACTAAGGTGTCACTAACTTAATTTAATATCAGAATTTTGCTGTAATCCAGGACTTTACAGCAGTGGCCCTATGTTGTATCTAGAAATGCAGAGGGCTGAACGGCCTCCTCTAATCATTCTGTAGTGGCTTTGACATTTACCCTGATGCTCCAGAGCTTTCCACAGACACTGGGTTATTTTGAGATAAAGTTGTAATTTTGACTTCATTTGAAAGTACCCCATTTGTGGGTGCACATGGAAGTTGAAATTATCTATTAAATGAAAATGGGAGTTGGTTAGGAGGGGGGGCACTGAGTAGAGATACATGGCAGAATTTGTTTTGTTGTGAAGATCATGTCAGTTGCTCCTGTTAATAGACTGAATCTGCATTGTGACTCCAAGATGAATGGTCCAGCAACCTTGGCTTCTCACGATCCTTTTAAATGGCTTGTATGAAAGAACAGAGGGCTGAACAATTTTGCTGACATTGCATAGTTAAGCACAGTAAATCTTCTCAGGCAGTCCTTAAGGACCATTGATGACTTTCTTCTGGTGTTGTGAATGCTGCAATGACTAAACAATCTGAACTATCTGCACACCTTGCCATAAGTGGTGTATGTAGCTTCTAATGTTTGCATTTGTCTCGACCTATCTGAGATGGTTGCAACAATTGGCATCTTAGTTTCTTTTCCAGTTCGATTGGTCTTGGGCTTGAGATTTCCACAAGTCAGTTGGGATATTGCATTTTTTTTTCAGAGAAGCTTCTCTGAAGTACAAGTTTTTGTGCATGATTACTTCTATTTTAGTATCTTGGTGGTAATTTCATCTGCACCAAGGTATGGGGTGCTTGGGTTACAGTAGGTCTTAACTGAAGAATCCACATACTGTGAGTGTCAGTTGCTGGATTTCCTACAGACTTGCCATTCACCACCTTTTTTTAAAATGCATTGTGTTTATTGTTTGTAGAGCTGCTTTCTCTCCTATTAGTTTTGGTTGTACTTAGAGCTCAGAATTGCTTTGTGTTTGTAATTTAGTAGCTCCTGGTTATTCTCATTGAACCAGTCTTGATGTTTTTTGATAGAGTGGCCATGAATGTCATAACCTATCGCTATTACAATTTGATAAATTAATAGCAGAGACTTTGTGAATATGGTAATAGTAATCATTGCAGTATTGTGACTACAGGATGGTCAGAATTGGAAGTTAAATATACCAGATTAGAAGATCTACAGGCAACCATAGAAGAAAATGAGTAAACATTTGTTGAAGAATAAAATTTTAACTGGCTCTTGGAATAAAAGCATTGCTGATAAAGTCTGAGATTCCCAACTGTGATTGCTCAAGAAAGTGGTGGTGAGTCAGCTTCCTAGAGCTATTGCTGGCCATTGCGTGGAGTTACACCCAGATAACTGCTAGAACCAGGATTTTAACACTGCAGTCATTGGAGGAACAAATTAAGATAGTCCATATCTTGAAAAGGGACAACCTGCTGAATTTATATGCACTTTGTATAATTACTGAACATTCCAAAGTGCCTTACAACCAATTAAGCACTTCAAAATGTAGTTACTATTGTATAGTGTAGGAAATGTGGCAGTCCATTTGCACACAGCAAACTCTCACAAACTGCATTAATGACCAGTTCATCTGAGTATTTCCAGCTAAGATAGAATGGAATGTGGTAGTGCAAGTTGCAGTGGTGCCTCTTGCAGTTAGTAAACACTGCGGTTCTGATGAGTCTATACTTGGGGTTCTGAACCTTTTTAAAGTGGTGGATTGAGCAGGTGATGATCAGTTGAGCATGCTGTGCCCTGATATTGTGATTCTTGAATGTTGTTGGAGCAGCTGTCTTTCAGGTACCTATTACTTGTGCCTCATGGATGGTGGACAGCCACTGGGGAGTTAGGAGATGGGTTGCTCCCTTCAGAATTCCCAGTCTCAGATTTGCTTTTGTCGCCATAATATTTATGGTGTATTCAGTTTGTCAATGGTAAGCCCCAGAATGTTGCTAATGGGAATTTTGAAGATTGTAATGTAATTGAATGTCAGATGCAGTTGTTTAGATTCTCTCTTGTTGGGATTGCTTATTTTCTAGCTCGTTTGTGGCATAAACTTTACTTAAATCACTTTGGCGATTAAAGGGAATACATGAGACACGAGCAGGCATTGGCAATTTAATTGACAGAATTAAGATATTGAAAAAGATTCCACACTATAGGAAATCATCTACAGTACCAATAGTGGAAGAGGTTGCTTGAGTAGGTAGAGATTAGACAAAGACAGTGTGCTTAGAATAAGGTTTTTTTTAACAGTACCTTATGTGCTGACACTTCTGATAAACTGGCAAAAGTTATATACGTCAAACACTGTGAAGATTACTGTAATATTCTGACTATTTATTATAGTTTTATTTACCCCAGTGTAAACATACTTGTTGAATACAAAAGACCACATGAAATATCAACTGTTTAATTCAATTTTTTAGCCAATTTCTCATCAAATACCACAATTTTCCACAATGTCTAAGTAGTGCAAGTGAGAAGGCTCTCTGGTAAGTTTTATATATTTAAGGCAAAGTTGCATTATTATTTGAGTTGTGTCTTTAAATAAATTAAAACAGTGATTTATACACCCCCTGCATTAAGTTTCCATGACTTAGTGTATTTTTCCATCGATAATGTGGACATCTTGATTATCCAGAATATTTGATCAATCAGCACACTTTTAGTCTCAAGTGCTAGATAATAACAGTTAACTGTATTTAGATAAGCAACAAACAGTAGCACGTATTGGAAAGGTAGAGACTTTCCTGTGCTTGGGATTGTTTGCTATAGCAGTATGTCCTAGAGCAAACAAGAAGTGAGCAATAATTTAGTAAACGATTGATATTTATCTAATCGTGATCATGATGTGATTGAGTTCAACATGGTTTTAGAAAGGGAAGAATGTAAAATCAGCACTAAGTTTCCAGATTTTAGCGTGGCCAGACAGTTTCCCTTGTGAACTGGATAAAATGACAAGTGAGATATTCGGAAGCAAATCTGTTGTGATACGCAACCAAACCCTAAGAAGCAGTAGCTCTGCTAACCAAAATGGATACATACAATTGAAGAAATAGAGAATATAAAAAAGCATAAATGTAGCGAAAAATAACACACTGGCGAGTGGAAATAATGTGAAAAGTAGTGAGGGGTGTCAAAGTAGATAATGAGGAGTGTGAAAAAGAGGGCAACAAGGTTAACTTTGCTTCTTATTTCCCTAATGTGGTTATAATGTGAGCCATTTGAACTGACTAAAGAGGAACCTCGATTATCCGTATGAGATGGGTGGCACTATTTCGTTCGGGTAATTAATTGATTTCCTCTGGGGCTCTGAGTTTTACGTGAAGTCTGCTTCTGTTCGGGACACTAGGCAAAAGCATAATGAGCACGAGACCCCGCTTGCTCCCAACCCCAGCCCCACCCCCTGGCCGACCCATGTTGTTCTTGCCCACCGCAAAATCCCGGGGCAACCGGGCTGTACGGCAACAATATGACTGCTGCTGCCTTTGTGTGGTAAGTCTTCAAACAGCGCACATAAGTGCGTGCGCACAACCTTTTGACAAGTTCCACCTTTTGTCCTGTACAGGACAATGTTGGAGAGATTGGGGGTTGGTTACGGTTCACTCTTATGTAGAACTCCAGGAAATGTGTGGTGGGTTGGGGGGTTGAGAGAGAGGGTGAGAGTCAGTGATTTAGAAACAGTGCCTGGATTGTCCAGGACTGTTCTCGGCAGTATTTCAGTGAGCGGAGTTTGTTTTTAATCATTGTACCTGTAAACAAAAGACACAGTCAGGTTGAAACAGCTCTTTGACGTAATGTTTCTATCAAGACCTTGACTTTCCCCTTTGGATAATCCGATATCAGGATAATTGATATTCAGGAATAATTGAGGTTCCCCTGTATTGTGATTTTGACAGTGAAAATCAGGAAATTGCATGTGTTGAATTGGTGTTATGATTAAGAAAACTTGGGAAAACAGCAGTAATGAGAAACTAATGATCAAAGGGAGTGACAAATCCCAGGACCAGTTGGTTTTCAAGTTTTGGTTAACTGACAATGTTGTGTGTCCCTAACTGATGTTTTACAGCTCATAGAGTTCCCATGGTGTGGAAACAGGCCATTCGGCTGAACAAGTCCACACCGAGCCTCCAAAGAGCATCCCACCCAGACTCACCACCAAATCAAACCTTTAAATCTTTGGACTGTGGGAGGAAACTGGAGCACCCAGAGAAAACCCATGCTGACATGGGGACAATGTGCAAAATCCACACAGTCACCCGAAGTGGAATTGAATCCGGGTCCCTGGTGCTGTGAGGCAGCAGTGCTAACCACTGAGCTCCCATGCCGTCCCTCTCTTGTTTCACTTAAAATTGAAAAATTAATGTAGATCACTCTGAAACTGAGAGGAAAGCCAGAGAATTCTGGACCAGTTAGCCCAACCTTCTATTGGGGAAATTCACAAGAGTTTATTTTTTAAACGATAACAACTTTAAAGCTTTCTGCTGTTCAAGTAAGGTCACAAGTGAACAATCATTCATGACTAATGAGTATAGGCTGAGTTAAAAATCAGTTACCTGATGAAGGAGCAGCACTGTGAAAGCTAGTATTTCCAAATAAACCTGTTGGAAGGTATAGGGGAGATGTCAGGGGTGGGTTCTTTACCCAGAGAGTGGTGGGGGCATGGAATGCGCTGCCCGTGGGAGTGGTAGAGTCAGAATCATTGGCGACCTTTAAGCGACATTTGGATAGGTACATGGATGGGTGCTTAATCTAGGTTAGAAGTTCGGCACAACATCGTGGGCCGAAGGGCCTGTTCTGTGCTGTATTGTTCTATGTTCTATGTTCTAACCTGGTGTTGTGATTTTTAACTTTGCCCACCTCAGTCCAAAACCAGCACTTCCACATCATGAATCACCTACCTTTGTTCATCTTGAGCTTGCTTTGCAGTTCAGACAGTTCATGTCCACTCAGCTCGCTCTCTCTCTGCAATTCTTTTTCTCCTTGATATCATCAGTATCCTGAAATTTACCAATTTCTGTCTTGGGTATGTCAGTTGACTGAGTTTCTACTGCCCTCTGGAGTTGGTGATTTGAACTTTTTGAAGAGGTAGTTCAAGTAATGGAAAGGATGTCATTTTCTGTGGGTGTTTATGTGGACTTAAGGCATTTGGTCAAAGTTTCTCAAAACACAGCTAAAGTTGCAGCTTGTGGAATAGAAGAAGATTATTGACCTGGTTAGGAAATGGATTGAGCAGGATAGGGAGTAGGGAGTAGGGATAATGGGCAGGATTAATGATATTTTGTAGGAGGTGTTGCAGCCTCAACTATTCACCATCATTGTTAGTGACTCATAATGGGGCAGAAAGTCACATCAGATTTTGCTGACGACGCAGATGTTATTGTAAACTGTGTAGATAGTATTACAAAGTAATATAAAAAGGTTAATTGAATAGTCAGAACTAAATTCAATCAAATAAAATTTAATCAAGTGTGAAGTGATTCAATTTGGCCCTAAAATATTTTAATGGGTCACCTTTCTCTGGAAGTAGAAAGCTAGAAGCAATGAGGTCTAGATCACTAAACTGTCCTGAACAGATCAAGAAAAGCTGATGGGATGTTGACTTTTTTGACTAGAATATAAGGGTTAAAGTGGCACTTCAACTGTACAAAACATGCTTCGACCGCAGCCAAATGCAATGGGCAGTTATCTTCGTGTTCAAGAATGCAGAGAAGAGAGTTACCAAAGTAACATTTAACTCTTAGAAATTTTAAAGTACAGAAATCTGTTTTGTGCTTTCTCCCAACCTGGGACGGAAAGTCAGATAAATTTTTTAAATGGTCAACTTTGGCGACATCGCCAGGAAGAGCAATGTTTACAGTATGTTACCCCAGTGAATTGTGACAGTATCTAATCCCCTTATAAACTCTCCCTTACATACACTCTGTCACCCATAGGCAGCATGGTGGCTCAGTGATTAGCACTGCTGCCTCACAGCGCGAGGGACCCTGGTTTGATTCCAGCCTTGGGCGATTATTGTGGAGTTTACACATTCTCCCTGTGTTTGTGTGGGTTTCTTCCCATAGTCCAAAGATGTGCAGGTTAAGTGAATTGGCCATACTAAATTGCCCGTAGTGTTCAAGTGCATCAGTCAGGGGTAAATTGGAGTAATTGGATGGGTTCCTGTTCGGGGGGTTGGTGTGGACTTGTTGGGCCGAAGGGCTTGTTTCCACACTGTAGGGATTCTATGATTTACATGCACACACGTGTGTGGGATTGGGGAGGGGGAGCCATGGAAAGATGCGAAAGCAGTTCAGTAGTCTCTATTCACAAGATCTGTTGAGTTTGTGCAGTTCAGAAGGTTTCATCTTGATCACCCGTTTCCAAATTGCTTCTGCTGGTTTGCAAGAGGCACAGGACGACTGATTCACTTATAAATAGTCTCTGAGTTCTCAATTAAAAGTCGATTTACAGCAACTACTGAATGAAAGGTAAACCAGATTTCTCCAGAGAGCAGAAAGACAGCTCGTGAGCCGGTAGAGATCTGATCACTTCTCTGTTGTTCACAGCCTTCAAGTACTCAATTACCCAAGAACCAATCACACAGTTGTGAGCAAGCAAAAGGCCTTTGTCATCAGTCAGTGGTCACTAGTCCATAGACCAAAGTTGAATACAGAACTGATTGGATTCAGTTCATCAAAGTCAGCATGGCTTTATGTATGGGAAATCGTGTCACACTAACTTGGTTTGTTTTTTGAAAAAAGTGATGAAAATGATTGAAGGCAGAGGAGTGGACATTGCCTATATGGATTTGAGTAAGGCATTTAACAAGCTTCCACATGGTAAGCTGATTAGCATGGTTAGATCACATGGGATACAGAGAGAGCTAGCCACTTGGATACAAAATTGGCTCGAAGGTAGGAGACAGAGGGTGGTGACGGAGGATTGCTTTTCAAACTAGAGGCCTGTGAACAATGGTGTGCTGCAAAACTTGGTACTGGGTCCACTGCTTTTTGTCATTCATATGAATGATTTGGATGTGAATGTAGGAGGCATTATCAGTAACTTTGCAGATGACACCAAAATTAGCAGTGTAGTAGACAGTGAAGAAGGGCATCTCGGAGTACAAAGAGACCATGGGCTGTTGAACCAAGGAGTGGCAGATGTAGTTTAATTTAAATAAATGTGAGGTGTTGCAGTTTGGTGATACAGATTAGGGCAGGACTTGTATACCTTAATGTTAAGATCCAAAGAAGTGTTGTATTGCCAAACAGAGATGTTAGGATGCAGGTTCATAGTTCCTTGAAAGTGGAATCGCAGGTTGAAGAAGACATTTGGTGTGCTTGTCTTTATTAGTCAATGCATTGAGTATCAGAGTTGGGAAGTCATGTTGCAGCTATACAGGACATTTTTGAGGCCACTTCTGGAATACTGTGTTCATTCTGGTCTCCCCGTGACAGGAAGAGTGTTGTGAAATGTGAAAGGGTTCAGAAAAGATCGGATGTTGCTAGGATTGAAGAAGTTGAGCTTTTAGGGAGGGGCTGAGTAGGCTGTTGGCTATTTTTCCTGGAGCATCGGAGGCTTACAAAATCATGTGGGTCAGGTGACTAGCCAAGGTGTTTTCACTGGGGTGGAGTAGTCTGAAACTAGAGGGCATAGAGTCATAACGATGTACAGCATGGAAACAGACCCTTCAGTCCAACTTATCCATGTTGACCTGACCTGACAGAATTAAAAGGGACCTAAGGGCCAACTCTTTCATCCAGGCAGTGGTGCATATATGGAATGAGCTGCCAAAGGAGGTGCTGGAGGCTGGTACAATACAACATTTAAAAGGCATTTGGATGGGTACATGAATAGGAAGGATTTAGAGGAACATGTTGGATTGATTTATAATAACCTTAGACAAGTGCTGTACATCTCCCTGGTTATCTGTAGCCTTATCTTCAATTACTGCTTCTTCAAGCATGCTTGCAATGTGTGTCAGATTACTTGCTTTTCAAAATATGCAGCAACCGGGGTTTTTAAAATTGTTTTGTAGTTTGGTCCACAATTCTTAAAAAATTAAACTAAAAAGGCATAGGATAGGGAATCTAGGGCTAGGAGCATAATCTGAAAATTAGATGTGGACCCATGAGAAATTGGAAAATGCTTCTTCCCAAAATCTGGTCGAAATTTCTCAGGGTGCAGAATGTTCTCAAAGCGGGGAGAGGCCAGCAGGAGGTCATTGTACACGTTAGAACCAACGACATTGAAAGGGAAAAGGTTGAGATTCTGAAGGGAGATTAGAGAGTTAGGAAGTAATATATCTGGATTCCTCTCGGTGCTACGAACTAGTGAGGGCAGGAATAGGAGGATAGAGCAGATGAATGCATGGCTTAGGAGCTGGTGTATGGGAGAAGGATTCACATTTTTGGATCATTGGAAGCTCTTGGGGTGGAAGTGACCTATACAAGAAGGACGGATTGCACCTAAATTGGAAGAGGACTAACATACTGGCTGGGAGATTTGCTTGAGCTGCTCGAGGATTTAAACAAGTAAGGTGTAGGAGTGTGACCTAGAGAGATAGTAAAAGAGATCAATCTGAGACTGGTACCATTGAGAAAAGAGACGAGTCAAACAGTCAGGGCAGGCAGGGATAAAGCAGAGAACAAGGTAGGAAAGATCACTTAAATTGCATTTATTTCACTGCAGGAGGCCTAACTGGGAAGGCAGATGAACTCAGGGCATGGTTAGGAACATGGGACTGGGATATCATAGCAATTACAGAAACATGGCTCAGGGATGGGCAGGACTGGCAGCTTAATGTTCCAGGATGCAGATGTTACAGGAAGGACAGAAAGAGGCGAGAGCAGAGAGAGTTACGTTTTTGATTATGGATAATATTACAGCTGTACTGAGGGCAGATATTCCTGGAAATACATCCAGGGAGGTTATTTGAGTGGCACTGAGGAATAAGAAAGGTATGATCACCTCATTGGGATTGTATTATAGACCACCCCCCTAATAGTCAGAGGGAAATTGAGAAACAAATTTGTAAGGATATTTCACTTATCTTACAAATAAAAGGATGGTTATGGTAGGGGTTTTTAACTTTCCAAACATATATTGGGACTGCCATAGTGTTAAGGGTTTAGATGGAGATGAATTTGTTAAGCATGTACAAGAAAGTTTTCTGTATGTGGATGTACCTACTAGAGAAGGTGCAAAACTTGACCTACTCTTGTAAATAAAGCAGGACAGGTGATTAGTTGCATTTTAGAGTTGTTACTCAGGTGTTGGGTGTAAACCTCACCCATGATATTGTTATTTCACACTGGGATAGATAGCCTGCCTGGAAAAGAAGCTCTATATTTTGTAGATGTTGCAAAAGTTTAGAGGGTACTGCTCATGTGGTGGTTTTTGAGGCTGGAAACCTGTATTCACCGGCGTTCCTCCCTTGTTGTTTGTGGTTTATAGAAATGACTTTAATGTAGAGGGTTGATCAGTAAGTTTGTGGATGATGCAAAGTTGGGTCAGGCGGTAACCAGTGAGAAGGGTAGCCTTTACATTTACAGGAGGATATAGACCTGGTCAAATGGACTGATTAGTGGCAAATGGAATTCAATCTTAAGCATGCAATTATGCACTTGGGTAGGACAATCCACACGAGTGAGACTGGAAGGCACTGAGGATCAGTAGGCCTTTGGTATGCATGTCCCTTAAGTAGCAGGACAGGTAGATAAAGTAGTCAAGAAAGTATATGGGACTCTTGTCTTTATTGATGGAACTGGAATAAGTAGCATTGGTTAGACCACTGCTAGAGTTTTGCAATGCTCGAATCCACATTAAAGGAGGGATGTGATAGCACTAGTGAGGGTGCAAAGAAGATTTACCATGATGTTGCCTGAGTTGAAGAGTTTCAGTTATGCAGAGATTAGACCGCCCAGGAGCAGAGGAATTTGAGATTGGGATGTGATTGAGATGCATAAAGTTGAGTAGCATAGATAGGAGGAGATTTTCGCCTTGGTGGACTGATCAGTGACCAGGGGCTGTAGATTTAAGGTAAGGGACAGGAGGTTTAGAAAGGATATCAAGATAAGACATTTCACCCAGAGGATGTTGGGAATCTGGAACTCACTGCTTTATGGGTGTTAGAGGCAAAAACCTTCAAACCATTTGAGTGTTTAAATGTGTACTTGCAATGCCAAGGCTATGAGCCAAGTGCTGGGAAATGGGTTAAGAATATTTAGATGGTTTTTGACTGGCGCAGACTTGGTGGGCCAAAGGGCCTTTTGTCAGTGTTGTAGTTCTGACACTTCTTTGTCGTTTATGTCACATTTAAAACACAAAAATGTATGGTCCTTATAGTATGTTAATTTGAGAGTTTAGCTAGACATTGGCAAACTTTAGAATTTATTTGAAGTGGTAAGTGGGTAATCCAAGATGGAGGATGAGGAACATTTCTGGCTGTAACGGGCTGCTCCTTTTTTTTTGAGGTAGTTTGTGTTGGAGGTGATTTCCTCAAAATCCAGGAGCAGCAATTACTATCTTATATGCCGTTGCAATTGTTTTGGAACTTTGGGGAAAAAAAGTCAAAACAACAGCACTTTTAAAAGGGGGAAAGACAGACAAAGGCAGCAAGCACATGGTCTGTAAGGGAGAGAGAGGAAGAAATCCGCACTGCTACCTGACACAGCAGTGATTCTGTGCAGTTTACGGCCTTTGCTGTTTGAATTCATGTATTGCTGAACATTGGAGTGTGTCTTGGAAGATTTAACAAACAGTGAAATTCACAACTGATCTTGGAGAGATCAGTCAAGTTTCTAGTATCAAGACTGGCTCTAATGTAGTGAGGGGTATGTTGGGTTCCAAGAGATCAGTTGTGATCGGGGACTCTAGTCAGTAGCTCAGACAAATGTTTCTGTAGCCAGTAGTGAAAAATCAGAATAGTATGCTGCCTCCCTGCTGCCAGGATCAAGGATGTCTCAGAGGGTGCAGAATGTTCTCAAGGGGGAGAGAACCCAGCGGGAAGTCATTGTACACATTGGTATCAACGACATAGGAAGGGAAAAGGATGAGATTCTGAAGGGAGCATGTAGAAAGTTAGGCAGGAATTTAAAAAGGAGGTCCTCGAGGGTAGTAGTATCTGGATTACTCCCGGTACTACGAGCTACTGAGGGCAGGAATAGGAGGATAGAGCAGATTAATGCATGGCTGAGGACCTGGTGTATGGGAGGAGGGTTCACGTTTTTGGATCATTGGAATCTCTTCTGGGGTAGAAGTGACCTATACCAGAAGGACGGATTGCAACTGAATCGGAAGGTAACTAATATACTGGCTGGGCGATTTGCTAGACCTGTTTGAGATGATTTAACATAGTGGGGTAGTGAGGGAGGACCCAGAGAGATACTGAGGGAAATGATCAACCGTACGGTTGAGAAAAGGAGCGAGTCAAACAGGCAGGGACAAAGCAGAAAAGAAGGTAGGACTGATCGATTAAACTGCATTTATTTTGATGCAAGAGGTCTAACAGGGGAGACAGATGAACTCGGGGCATGGTTAGGAACATGGGATTGGGATATCCTAGCAGCTACAGAAACGTGGCTCAATGATGGACAGCACGAGCAGCTTAATGTTCGAGGATACAAATGCTACAGCAAGGACAGAAAGGGAGGGGGGGGTGGCATTTTTGATAAGGAATAGTATTATAACTGTAATGAGGGAGGATATTCCTGGAAATACATCCAGGGAAGTTAGGTTGAACTCAGAAATAAGAAAGGGATGATCGTCTCATTGGGATTGTATTATAGACCCCCTAATAGTGAGAGGGAAATTGAGAAACAAGTTTGTAAGGAGATTTCAGTTATCTGTAAGAATAATTGGGTGGTTATGGTAGGAGATTTTAACTTTCCAAATATAGACTGGGACTCCCTAGTGTTAAGGGTTTAGAAAAAAATTTACAAGAATGTTGCCACAGTTGGAGGATTTGAGCCATAGGGTGAGGCTGAATAGGCTGGAGCTGTGTTCCCTCAAGGGTTGAATTCAGAGGTTTATAAAATCATGAGGGGCGTGGATAGGATAAATAGACCAAGTCTTTCCTAGGATGGGAGGTGGGCATAGTGGTGAGAGGGGAAAGATGTAAAAGTGACCTAAGGGCAACGTTTTCACGCAGAGTTTAAGAATGTGTTTGGAATGAGCTGCAGAGGAAGTAGTGGAGACTGGTATAATTGCAACATTTAAAAGGCATCTGGATGGGCAAATGAATAGGAAGGGTTTAGAGGGATATGGGCCAAGTACTGGCAAATGGGACTAGATGAAGTTGGGATATCTGTTTGACATGGACGAGTTAGACTGACGGGTCTGTTTCCATGCTGTACATCTCTAATTGGCTAAATTACAGAGGTTTTGCCACTGAAAGCTAGGATCTCTCTCTCGCCGCTTGCCATGCGTCTGGGGGACTTGTTAGTAAATCTGAGCTATTTTAATTGAAACCCCTTTTTGACTTTGTTGACAGTATGATGTCGAGGACTTCCGCAGAAAGAAAGAAATTACAACAAAAGGAACAGACTGTCCAAAACCAGTATTCCAGTTTCACCAAGCAAACTTCCCTTGTGAGTGTCCGTGCGTGCAATGAAGTTTTTCCTCATTGAGGTTTTTCTTGACTGTAATCTTTTGCTTCCTGCTTTATTTTACTATATGTTAAAGTGCTCACATATAAAATCTAAATATGTTTGAAGGGAAACTTTGGACTCTGGATTTAGAATCATGGGTTATCTGTTGTATCTGACCTTGAAACAGATGAATTATGTAATTAAGATTATTGTACACTTGCTAACAATGAGATCACATTAGGTAATGGATTCCACACAGGTGTATTTAAATATTGTGGTTCTAGTTACTGGAGATCCAAAATCACCATAGATTTGGGGCTTGCTGGGACCCTTTTGTTCACATTATTCCTATAAGACTAATGAATTGCATTGTTTCAAATGGTCACTGGCTATAATGTTGCACAGACCTAATAGCTATAGTTAAGTGATTTTCTAAAGACTGCCTGTGATGGGCTTTTAAATACCAAAATTAGGAAATACAGGCCAAATTTAGCAGCTTTGCATCCCATATTGTACTTCATCAGAACTGGAAAGAAATTACAACAGAATTATTTAAAAAGGACTAGAACGCAGAAAGGAGAATAAAATACAGATATACATGTTATCAGAAATATGGTGGAAAATAGGCAGTTGTTATATATTTGAAGTGGTATTAATTAGAAAAATAATAACACTTTACAGGTCTCACAACCACTTGTGTATTCCCTCTTGTCTGTTCCATTCTTTTTAAGTACTGTTAATCTATAATTATTATCTTCTGACAAAGCTGCCTGAGGGTTTGATTTCCAAGAAAATGTCCTTGTGAATGGTTTTCTTTTCCTAGCCTATGTGATGGATGTTCTGTGTTCACTGAATTTTGTGGAGCCGACACCAATCCAGTGCCAGGGCTTTCCAGTGGCACTTAGTGGGCGTGACATGGTCGGAATTGCACAGACTGGATCTGGCAAAACGCTGGCTGTAAGTATTTGCAATTTTCTTCCATTAAAATGTAATGATTCTTGGGTAGGTTAACTCTAACCTATTTAAATTGCAACTAGAAAATGTGTTCATTTGAAGTTATCCAAGGCCCTAAAGGAGCCTTCCACATCCATCAAAGTTTCACCTGCACATCCACCAATATCATTTATTGTATCCGTTGCTCCCGATGTGGTCTCCTCTACATTGGGGAGACTGGGCGCCTCCTAGCAGAGCGCTTTAGGGAACATCTCCGAGACACCCGCACCAATCAACCAAACCGCCCTGTGGCCCAACATTTCAACTCCCCCTCCCACTCTGCCGAGGACATGGAGGTCCTGGGCCTCCTTCACCGCCGCTCCCTCACCACCAGACGCCTGGAGGAAGAACGCCTCATCTTCCGCCTCAGAACACTTCAACCCCAGGGCATCAATGTGGACTTCAACAGCTTCCTCATTTCCCCTTCCCCCACCTCATCCTAGTTTCAAACTTCCAGCTCAGTTACTGTCTCCTTGACTTGTCCGACCTGCCTATCTTCTTTTCCACCTATCCACTCCACCCTCTCCTCCTTGACCTATCACCTTCATCTCCTCCCCCACTCACCCATTGTACTCTATGCTACTCTCTCCCCACCCCCACCCTCCTCTAGCTTATCTCTCCATGCTTCAGGCTCACTGCCTTTATTCCTGATGAAGGGCTTTTGCCCGAAACGTCGATTTCGCTGCTCGTTGGATGCTGCCTGAACTGCTGTGCTCTTCCAGCACCACTAATCCAGTACAGAGCTCTTGGTGCCATATGCATTTAAAGTTGCAATGCATCAGTATTAATTAGAAAACCCAACAAATTTGTCAATAAAATTGTAAGAAAGGTTGGTTACAGGAATGGACACTGCTAATTTATAGTGATCTAAATCTAGATTGTAGCTGCAGAGGTGGGAAAAGAAAACATCAAGACGTTTGTTGTTTAACAGTTTTATGAGCAAACGTGTAACATGGTTAGATTGTTGCAAAGAATTGTAACTGAGTTTTTATTTTCCAGTACTTACTGCCAGCCATTGTGCACATCAACCACCAGCCATTCCTGGAGCGTGGCGATGGTCCCATTGTGAGTGCTTTACTTTAAACTCATTAATGTCAAGCCCCACTTCTTTGTTTGAACACGTAATCTAGTTTGACAGTGCAGAAGAGCCCTGGGGGAATGTTAGATGTTAAAAGTGTGGTTGTTTCAATGAGAGGTTAATCCAAGATACAGTCCATCTGTTCAAGTGAAGTGAAGGGATTTATCCATTCCTCAATTCAATATTTCCTCGACCAAATCTACAGAAAACAGCTTTCGAGGCAATTCTGATATTTTTCTTTTCCCCCCTGTAATCTTCACATAAGTCGCCAAAAAAACAAAAGCTGCAAGTTTTTGGATGTGAACGCTTTGCCATTGGAAGCATTGAAAATTCAAAGTATTTTGTTTCAAAAGTGAAAATTAGCTAAATGTTTGAGCCAGAAAATCTAGAACTGCAGGCGATGTTAGTAGAAGACACATTAAGAATTACATTTACAATTAAATTTATTTTTCTTAATGCTGTTTCCCACATCTGTCCTTAACGTCCAAATGGCTGATCCCAGCTTTATAGGTGGCCTCCATAATTCATAGCATAGAGGAGAAATTACAAAGCTAAAAAGGGTTAATAAAAGTTTTGAAGGAAAAAATGTTTTAATTTGAATATTATAGAAAAGAAAATGAAATCACTGACACTTACACTTACACTTGTTCTATTATTCTGTGCTAAGCCCATCTTTTCTCATGTTCTGATTGCTGGGTTTTACTTTTCAGTGCTTGGTATTGGCACCAACTCGAGAACTAGCACAACAGGTTCAGCTGGTTGCTGAAGACTATGGAAAATCTTCACGTATAAAGAGCACTTGTATTTATGGAGGGGCACCTAAAGGCCCTCAGATTAGGGACCTAGAGAGAGGTATGTGCTAACCCCTTTATCGTGAAAACAAATCATAATTGTTGAGCATTTTGAGGTCTACTCTGTATGTTTACACTGCTAAGATGACTACCCAGTAGATCTTTTTAAAATTTATTTGCAGGGAATGTGTATTTCTGTAGCTAAAGCTTCTCCTGGACATACACGGCTCAGTAGGTTTAAGCAATAAGTAGCTGAGTCACTCAAACAAAGAAGATCTCAAATTCTATCTCTAATCTGTCCTATTTGAACTTAGCTGGTATAGTGGTATGGAGTTTTTTAAATCTTGGAAGGAGTGCCTTGACCTGAGTTAAGTCCTTTTAGAATTTAGCATATGCAAATATAAGGATTGAGCTCAGCTATTCTACATATCACAAAGCAATAGTCTGCAACTGACAAAAGTAAACAATGTGCTATTTGTGCCACTAAGGTACTAGGACTGTTCCAGGAACTTGATGCTTCTACACTTCGTCAGTCCATATGTACAGACTGCTAATGCAGTGTATTTCTGGCCCAAGAGATTAAAGCACTACCCAAGATTCTAGTGTGTTTGTACTCTGCTTCACTCTAGATAGATCAGTTATACTTGCATTTAGAACTCTGTTACTGTGTTCATCATTTTCCTTTTGTCACTGCAAAGCTGATTTAAGCTAATCTTGTACTCATTTAATCATGCAAAATAAAACCATACAGTTTATTTTTCCTTGTTTTGCAAATATCAAATTCTGTTTACACAATTTTTATGCAAGTTGGATAGTGATCTTCAAATAACACTTCCATCCTCTCACCCAGTTCACTCCATTTTAATTTTACATGCAAATTTGAACAGCTTAATGTAGGTTTCTGAACCTGGGTTGGAGGTAGGAATTCAAATAAGTATCCATCTTTCCCACCTATCACTGACTCTTAGTTCAGAGGCTTGCTCTGGGATCTGTGTTTTCTTCATCAGCTGTTTCTCTGTTTTAGGAGTAGAAGTCTGTATTGCAACCCCAGGCCGTCTAATTGACTTTCTCGAAGCTGGGAAGACCAATCTGCGTCGATGTACTTACCTGGTCCTGGACGAAGCTGACCGCATGTTAGATATGGGGTTTGAACCTCAGATCCGGAAGATTGTGGAGCAGATCCGGGTAAGAGTAGTGTCAGTTGAAAGCATTGTGAAAATTGCACTGTCTCTGTAAGGCAGTGTAATGCTATTAAAATCGGGCACTAGTTCACACAGCTTGAGAATAAACGCCCTTCATTCTGAACAAAGTAATGCCATCAGTATTTTCATAGTCTGAAACTGAAGTAATTGAAATTGACACTTTGTGGAGATGCATGGTGTGAGAAACTGAATAACATCTCTTTTGTTCAGCCGGACCGACAAACCCTGATGTGGAGTGCTACTTGGCCTAAAGAGGTGCGGCAGCTAGCAGAGGATTTCCTGCGTGATTATATCCAGATCAATGTTGGAGCCCTGGAGCTGAGTGCGAACCACAATATTCTCCAAATTGTTGATGTGTGTCAGGAGACTGAGAAGGACCTGAAGTGAGTGTGCCTTGATGCTTTGTCAGGTGGTACCTCACTCTGTGAGGTGGAGGACTTATCATAATGATGTCTGTATTTATAGACTCATAGGAAATTTGCACAGAGTGGAACTGCTCGGCCCATTTCAATATGTGTCTAACTCATTCTTAATGTTTCTGCAATCAGCTTCCACCATCTTTTCAAGCAGAACAATCCATGTGCCAACCACTCCCAGTGGTTGAATGAGAGTTGAGCATTCTTAACTCCTATATAATAATTTACCAACAATCTTGAATGTTTTTGTTGTTTTTGGTCAGTAGTATAATGTCTTTTTGGAGATGTTCATTACCTATATTTGTGTAACACTGTTATTTCCAACTGATCAGAACTACTCTAAATACTGCTTGAAATGTTTTTATCTCCTGCTGTCTACTACTTTGTGAAGTTTCATTGCACAACCTATTTCCTACACTAGCATCTAAGAGTAAAATGCCTAAAACTGACTCATTAAAAACACCACCTCTCAGTCTTGAGTGTGTGTGTTCAATTGTAGATTGCTACATCTGATGGAGGAAATCATGGCAGAGAAAGAAAATAAGACCATCATCTTTGTAGAGACCAAACGTCGCTGTGACGATCTGACTCGGAGAATGCGGAGAGACGGGTAGGTGTTGTTATGATCCCCAACCCTCAGATTTGAAGGAAGCATTTTATATTTATAGCTATATCAGGTATATGAAACTTGATTTTTTGATATTTTAGTGAGAGCTTATTAATTGACGCACAGCACTGTAACTTGGATGAATGGATAAGACGTACCAGGGTATAGAGACTGTGGAGCAGTTCAACTATTGTGCTTTCCAGACTGAGTAGCATTTGTGCCAGGGAAACCCAAGAGGGCAAGTGCAGACCTGCTTTCAGAAGGAATTGACTTGTGGGTGGCTCCAGAATATGGTGACAACCTTTTTTTTTGCCTTTTTAAAGCCTTGCTCCTTTTCATTCTTGTAGGTGGCCAGCAATGTGCATTCATGGAGATAAAAGTCAGCCTGAGAGAGACTGGGTCCTAAATGGTAAAAATGGATGTCTTTTTCATGTTACAAGCAAGAGTTTTTTTATGTAATTAATAACTTAGTGTTGTTTTAGTATTATGAATTTCAGTTACTCAAATGAATTGTAGTATTTAGGTTTCTAATCATTTTCGACGTTATCAATGAATCCCAGTTTCAAGACAGATGTGAACTCCCTAAAGACCATTATGAGAACCGATAACACAAAAAGACCTTTGGTTCAACCCATTCTTTCCACAGTTGATTTAGTTTCTTTAACTCCTTGAAGCTACTGTGTAAACACTCCTCAGTCCCTAAAAGGTGGCCATCAGAGTTTTGAAAGTGCAATCAGCAGCCTCTAGATCTGCTGAATGAAGCTAAGTCCTGATTTGCTTGCATTCACTGGCAACAGAGGGTGAGATTGGGGGGTCAAAGGAGAAAGATGCTTTGGTGAGTTCAGTGGGGTGGAGGAGGGTTGTATAGATGATCGATTGTATCGTTGCCCAACCTCGTCATCTACTGTAAACTGACTTTCCATTTTACTTATCCAAATTGTATCCTTTCACACTTTGCCATGCTGATCGCCAGAGGCTATGCTTCTCCACTCTCAGCATTCAGCCTGTCATCCAAAAGGCCATAACTAAGCATTTTAAGTTTTAGAACATAGAAGAATACAGCGCAGTACAGGCCGTTTGGCCCTCGATGTTGCACCGATCCAAGCCCACCTAACCTACACTAACCCACTATCTTCCATATGCCTATCCAATGCCTGCTTAAATGCCCATAAAGAGGGAGAGTCCACCACTGCTACTGGCAGGGCATTCCATGAACTCGCAACTCGCTGAGTAAAGAACCTACCCCTAACATCTATCCTATACATACCACCCCTTAATTTAAAGCTGTGCCCCCTCGTAATAGCTGACTCCATACGTGGAAAAAGGTTCTCACGGTCAACCCTATCTAAACCCCTAATCATCTTGTACACCTCAATCAAGTCACCCCTAAACCTTCTTTTCTCCAATGAAAACAACCCCAAGTGCCTCAGCCTTTCCTCATATGATCTAGAACATAGAACAGTACAGCACAGAACAGGCCCTTCAGCCCACGATGTTGTGCCGACCATTGATCTTCATATGAGGTAAACCTAATGTACGAACTCTCAAATTTCTGTGACCATATACATGTCCAGCAGTCTCTTAAATATCCCCAATGACCTCGCTTCCACAACTTCTGGCAACGCATTCCATGGCACGCTCAACTCTCTGCGTAAAGAACCCGCCTCTGACATCCCTGCTATACTTGCCGCCAAACAGCTTAAAACTATGACCCCTCATGTTAACAATTTCTGCCCTGGGAAAAAGTTTCTGGCTATCAACTCTATCTATGCCTCCCATTATCTTGTACACCTCAATTAGGCCCCCTGTCTTGCTGTTTTTTTCCAATGAAAAAAGTCCGAGCTCAGTCAATCTCTCTCCGTAAGATAAGCCCTCCATTCCAGGCAGCATCCTGGTAAACCTCCTCTGCACCCTCTCCAAAGCATTCATCTCTTTCCTATAATAGGGCGACTAGAACTGGACGCAGTATTCCAAGTGCGGTCTAACCAAAGTTTTATAGAGCTGCAACAAGATCTCACGGCTCTTAAACTCAATCCTCCCGTTAATGAAAGCCAAAACACCATATTTTTTCTTCACAACCCTGTCCACCTGGGTGGCAATTTTAAGGTATCTATGTACCTGCACACCAAGATCCCGCTGTTCCTCCACACTGCCAAGAATCCTGTCTTTAATCCTGTGCTCTACTTACAAGTTCGACCTTCCAAAATGCATCACTTTGCATTTATTCAGGTTGAATTCCATCTGCCACCTCTCAGCCCATCTCTGCATTCTGTCAATGTCACGCTGCAGCCTACAACAGTCCTCTATACTGTCAACAACACCTCCAACCTTTGTGTTGCCTGCAAACTTGCTAACCCATCCTTCAATCTCCTCATCCAAGTCATTAATTAAAATTACAAAGAGTAGAGGCCCAAGAACAGAGCCCTGTGAAACACCACTCACCACTGACTTCCAGGCAGAATATTTTCCTTCCACTACCACATGCTGTCTTCTGTTGACCAGCCAATTCTGTATCCAGACAGCTAAATTTCCCTGTATCCCATTCCTCCTGACCTTCTGGACGAGCCTACCATGGGGAACCTTATCAAATGCCTTACTGAAGTCCATATACACAACATCCACCACTCGACCCTCATCAACTTGTCTAGTAACTACTTGTTTGTAGTATCTACAAACTTCATAATGCTACTTCCTGCATAATAGTCTACTTCATTTACAAAAGTTGAGAAGAATATGAACTGAAAACTATCCCTTGTGTAACACTTACTATGTGGGGGAAAAAAATTATCCATCTATCTCAATTACTCTACTACTTTCTGATTAACTCCATGTACCTCCATCTATTAATAAATTTCTTGTATGACGTTTTGTTAGATGCCTCCTTAAAATCCTATATGTATTTGTACAGCACTGTCTTTCCTCGACTGTTTTCCCCCACATTGCTAAAGTAGCTGCTGCTTGTAGCTCCCTTATACCAAGAGATCTATCATGCTATGCCACACTCCTCTGTCTTGTGCCATCCTATCATATCTGCAACTGCTTTTTGACATCCATTATCCCAACTATGCTTAGATTGACACTCTTTCTGCACCCCTTGACGTTGTCCTCTAGAAGAGATTTCTATAGCTTTTTAACTTTGAACAAATGGTCAAACTGGTGACATTTTCTTCTTTGGGTATCACTCTTTTTAGAGTTCTTTTTGCTCTTGCAATTCCTCTTTTGTGAAATTTTTTTTGATATGTGTTTTTGAGCTCGTATGGCAGCATACAAGTATTTAACGTTTTCAATTGCTTGTAAATAATTTACACATAAAATGAATTGAGTTGAGCTTCCAGTATATTGAAGGAATGAGAAGAGATTATATGGTTTTACACATAGCGTTTGTAATGAAGTGCTTTTCTCCTATTCCTGCAGAATTCCGATCCGGAAAGGCACCAATCCTTATTGCAACTGATGTTGCATCTCGAGGTCTAGGTTTGTACTCAACTTGTTTGCAGGAAAAAGTATTACAGATCAAGCTATGAAATTGCCTAAACTGAAAGAGGAAAGCGATATTTAAAGTGACGTAGTGTGATTTCCCCACCATCTTGAGCTTTTTAAATAAGTGACTTATTTTTGTTTTTTAAAATGTCTCTTTGTTTTTGTATTAAGGTACAGGCCTGCGGCAAGGCCTAGGCATGACAAAACGAGCACCAAGAGGGAGAGGAGATATCCATCTACCGCCACCTACATAAACCAAGCTTAGCCTTACCGTGTGGGGTCTTAACCCCTATGCACTGGGCTGGCTGTCCCAAATTTGGGGTCTTCGGATAATGTTTACCCCGACTTCTGTTATCCAGCTCGCCCTGGCACTGTCTGGTTCAACCTCTGCAGCGGACTGGTTCGTTAAATAAATAGGGTCTTCAGATAATGTTTTTTCCAACTGACTGAATATCCAGCTTGTCCTGGCCTTGTGGGGTTCAAGCCCTGCTCCAAGCCATCTTATTGGAGAGAATACTTAGGGGACTTCATAGATATTGACTTGCCCATCAAACCAGCATAGCCTAGCAATGAGGCAATAAGGCTCTGTACTACCCGAGTTCACCTATCAACCAGGATACTATACAGGTTCCAGGTAATCTTACCCATCTTAGTCAGATGGTGTACAGTGGGGTCCAGCTGAATTTATGGCTCTGTGCACAGTCTGGGCACATTTAGTTGAGATTTCTGGATACATGTTAAATGTTGCCCCTTACTTGATGAGAGATATTCCAAAAATGGGCACATGTATTCAAGTGTACTTCTGAGAGGTCAGTAGACATAGTACACTTAACCATAAGGCTGTTTAATAGCTGGTGTAAATTTGTTCTGTGACTCCAGAATTCCTTTTGAAAGTGGAGCACTGAACCTTTTGGATACTTTATTTATCAGTATTCACTCTATGAAATCTGGACTTCAATTACAGAAACTTCTATTACTGCTATATTCTGGATTCCACTTGCATAACATCAGCTGTTGCCCTCAGTTATGCTAGAGTTGTTGATGAGGTTTGAGTCATTATTATGATCCAAACAGAAACTATTGTTTTGTGTAATGTATGTGAAAGATTGCATGGGTACCTGTTAGAAGTTTGGACCCTGCAGTTGCGTGATCCAGATGCAGGAAAGCCTTGCCTTTTGAAGTATTTTTTTAATGGCAATTGTGTTGTTCAGGTGCTGCATTTGTTTTCCTGGCACATCTAACACTGTGTTAGATTAATAACAAGGGGCAATAGAAATTGTGCTAATGTGCTCCCTGATTGTGCACATGTAGAGTACCCTTATTGCACTAGAAGCACTTAAAGAGCCCACATTTGAAAGAGATTAATGTAAACTGCTTTTGAATGTAGCAGTGAGGCAGGCTGAACCCTTGATTTGTGGGCATCCTATGGCTAATGGGCTTTGAAACCAGTTACAAATAGATTTGTTGTCTAAGGGATACAACTTAATTCTGTGTATCCCCAGCTTGGTCTGAAAGAGCCTGTTTAGCAATTTATCTCTTCAGTTTTCTAACAGCTGGAATTCAGTATAATTTCAGTATTTTACTGACAAAAGTGGCTTTATCTGAAACCCTGTTCATTGAAAACCAGCACAAAAGCCAGTTCCAAGATCAGAAAATTGAAAGCAGAACCAAAATTCCCTGTTAAATTCTGACATTTCCCTTGTATGATCCAAATTTGATTTACTTATAATTGGTTTACTGCTGAAACTAAGGGGCGTGTGGAATTGTCTGCTGATTAGGGGTTTCACACCAAGCACTACATTTACATGGCCGGCCAGTTCTGCACTCAAACTGTTAAGTGCCTCAGAGCTAGAAACAAATCTTTCTAGCCACTAATGGTAACACCATGCATGCACTGACAGTGGCCCACTGTTTCACACTGAGATGGACAGACTGTTCCGAAGTAACTTCCCCTTTAACGGGCACTGGTAATAAACTAGGAATTAATGGCGTATATGTTTTTGGTCTCTTTACTTTAAAGGGTTAGAAGGTTTGTTAAGTGTGGCTGTTACAAAATTAGGGCCCCTTAATGGGGAAACTCCAGATGGAACAGTTTGCTCATTCTTAGTTCATACTGCTAAAAGAAACTACTGAATCCCCGCTGGTTAGCAACAATTGCAGCCAACTGATCCATCTGCTGGATTTGTGGCTCTATTGCAATCCCTGGGGTATGGTTTCTGATGAGAACTGGAGTAACGTGGTGCAAACAGTTTACTCTCAACTACTGTGAAACCCCTACTGCCAAGCATGCCAAGTATCTCCCTCACCTTCACAGGACGTCATGTCGGGGCTTGTCCGGTAACATCTTGGGCCTGTCTGAGTTGCGCTGCCCGAAAAGCGGGTTGCAAAAAAAGTTTTTAAGGTAGGAATGAGTAGATTGCTGTTTTCTGCATTTTGCCTAGCCATTGTAGAATTTACTACAAAACAAAAAACTATTTCATGTAGGTTACAGTCTGTTTCTTGTTACCGACTGATTCTACCAGGGTGGGAAAAGTTTTGTTTTGAAACGTAATATTGTGGAGAGCCAGTAGACAATAGTTTATAAGGCCAGCTGTGAACATTGTGTTAGGGGCTTGAGGTTTTCTGGTGCGAAGCAAACTTTCTCTGTAGGGAAGTGCTAGTTGCAAGAGAATGAAATATCTGCCATGTGTTTTGATCAAATCATAGGAGCAGCAACATTTCTTAATATTTTTCCTAGTCTGCCATTAATAATGGGCTCTGAGTTTTAAAATCTGCAGTCTGTAGTGCACAGCAATCATAGCAGGGTAATATTAAAAAGCGATCAAAATAATTTTAAAGAATTTGGAAAATCTCAATTTTTATGCTCCACACTTTGTTTCTCTGTCCCTTATTCCTTAACATAGCTTTTCCTGTCTTTTGTTGCCAACTGGGAAAGAATTATCGGAGCTTCTCCATAACTTCAATGTCAGGGACATCACTTAGATCTTTCACTTGGCAATAATTTAAAAGATATAGTACACGGGCCCCTTGCATTGCTTCACATAATTATAACCTTTTGTCATGGTTTGGGTTTATCATTCTAATACCTTTTACTTCTCCACATAAAAGGCCACTGGAAAAAATGCTCCCTGTGGTTAGTTGAGTATGTGCAAGTTATCTGAAAAATACCAACCAACTAGCAGAATACCATATAATGACACTAGAGCTGATCACTAAGTGTTGGTCATACCTGAGCTCATCCTAGCACACTGTAATACAGTACTGGTGCGGTGCGTAAGATCACTCAGCTTCTTTTCAGTTCAG
The DNA here is from genome assembly GCF_047496795.1 of Chiloscyllium punctatum. NCBI lineage: Eukaryota > Metazoa > Chordata > Chondrichthyes > Orectolobiformes > Hemiscylliidae > Chiloscyllium > Chiloscyllium punctatum. The sequence goes on along the minus strand of NC_092756.1, from coordinate 68,069,986 downwards.
TTTGCAGTACCTCTAGTGTATAGTTGCAGGCAGCTCACTGACTGGCATTTAGTTATTCAGTAAACCTGTCTTGTGGCTTGCTATTGGTGTTAAGGTGCCCATTTTGGTGATCCACATTCTCCAAGCTATGGAAATAAATGTTAACATTGAAAAGTACTGTCTTCTTGTCACTTGAAGCTGGCAAGTAAGTTTGGCTGCATACTTGCAGCTTTCTGAGATGCAGACCTTTTACAGTTAAACAATGAGATCATAAAATATGGAAAGGCGGCTGTCATTTGTCAATAACTATGGATAGTAGGACACGGATGATATAAAAGCTTTTGGCTTTCACTATTGTAATAGATTTTTGTCCTTTAGGATGGGCTGTCATTTAAACCTTGCTACTTGAGATCCATATCTCTGCTGTTTGTCTGCTTCCGTCTCTATTTGATATCAATATGTGCTATAATGATTTGTTTTTCATTTTTCATGTACATTTTTCATATCTGTTTATCTCTTTACTTCTGACTGTCTATTGGGGTGAGTAGTTCAGTCACTGTAATGTTCATCCTTTTTATTTAAAATAGGAAGAGATAGCATAGTGAAACTTGAGCCCATTCTTGTAATGAGAAACAGACTTCAATAATAGTTTGTCAGTAAATTTCAAAGAAAAATATTCTGAAATGTTTAAAAGTAAAGTCTGGGATTGGGATACAGCATGGATTGGGAGTTGCCTTGTTTTTGGAGAGTGGGTTGGAGGACCTAATTTAATGACAAACTGCAGCCCTTTGGTGCCCCCTGAAAGTCGGGCTACAGAAATGTATTCAGCCATCCATCCCAGCGTGTGGGACCCCTCGCTACAAGGGAATGCTCGATGCATGCTCTCCCAGCTCCACTGCTCCCGTGTCGCAGGGCGGAGGTCGAAAGGAGACCACCAGAACCAAAGAAACGGGATTGGCTGCGGCAGTACGATGGAGGGAGTGTGCATCGGACTGGTAAATACTACTCAATACAGCAGGGAGGAAATCTGTTGTCTAGGCATCTAAAATGCAGATTGTAAAGGGTTAAGTTGTATCATTAATCTGGAATTATCACTGATATTTAAAATTATCATGCAGTTACTACTACAGTAGGAGCTAACATAGGGCGTGTTGTTGACCTTAATCATTGGAGTCTATGGGTACAGTTAAAATGTTTGTCGAAATCAGTTGCTTAAAAAAACTCAGACTAATTCCCTGCAGAAGGGCTCCTTTATAATTCAGAATCTGAACTGAAAAATGCTTGCTGCTTCAATAATTTCACGATATTGTTGGCCACTCAGCTTTGTGCCCATTCACTAAATGCGAGAATAAATTGTGGTGATTGCCAGTAGAACAGTGTAGTTTTGGTTTTAGAAGGTTGTCACAAGTAATCAGTAGTTGCACGAAGCCAAATTCCAAGCACATTCCAACTCTCCGATTCCAGGGTTGTTATAAGTTAGACATCATTGAGACCCAGTCTTCAGTATGAGATAATGAGTGCCTTGTCATTTGTAGTGTTTTGAAGCATTATAATTCTTGATCATATAAATATATATGTATACCCATAAATATTATAATCTAGCCAAGAAATTTACTTGAGAATATTGTATAGAAGATTTCTTACGTGATTACTCCATTCAGAATATTGCAGTAGAATCTGACACTTTAGTCTAAATCTAAATATGTCAGTCAATGGTCAGCTAGTCAGTGTTGTGCCAGCATTCTGGAGTGCCAGAATAGATTCTAGTGGTCAGATACCAGTGATTCGATGATAATTTCTAGCCCTAAAGAGCATTGTGAACTGAAGTTCACGTTACTGCAGCATTTAGGAATTGGAGACTTGAAGTATTCATTTACAGATCTATATTTGAAACCAGAGTTAAATAATAATTGTTATTTAAGCCAATCAAGCTCTCCGTGGGGCTTTTGGGAAATATTGGTGTGTTTTCTTATTTGACAGAGTCAGTAGCTATAACTTGAGCACCACTGTGTGCCTACATACTATGTTCAAAGTAACATCATTAGTAACTTAGCTCTTCCTGTAAATGTATCTCTGGTAGCACCATTAGCTGTTATTTTGTTTAGTATGGTGCCTGGGGAAGTGTTGTATATGTTGACATTTGGTACTGGAGAGTTATTCTCATTTTATCCTTTATTGCTAAATGACCGGGCTCCTTGTTTTCAGGAGTGCTTTAATCTGTAATTTAAATTTAATTTTAACTTAATTTAAACTGTACTCTAGTATCAAATAGTACAATAAATCTAAGTTTACTGGACTTTGTGTAGCAATTTGTTTTTCCCCCAAAGTAAAAGTCTGAGCTTATTTGACTGAAGCAAGAGTGAGGAAATCTTTGTTATTCGTATATCCTTCCTGCAAGGGTGTTGGGTTAGTCACTTTTCAAAGTTAAGATTGTTTGTTTGATTTTGTTTGAAGGTATTGGTGGTTAATGGCAGGTTAGGATTTTAGTCTGAAGTTTGTGAACTGTTATATTAAAAACTGAAGTTTCAGGGTTTTGTGAGCAAGATATTCAGATCCAGCAAATGTCCACTGTGAGATACGCCCTGCCATATAAGTTCTGTGATTCCATTGGTACTTAGAGGACACTTGTTCTTGTGTTGTTTCTTTCATGGCATGAAAGTGGGATGCAGAATAGTACAATTATAACAAGCTTCGCCAATATTGGAAAGGGATTTGTGCAGGACGGGTCATGTTCCATCTATTTTTGTGGAACTAACTCCCTCTTTCTTGTCTGTCTTTGGATCAGCCACTGTTACATCTACAGGCTTGTCAAAGCTCAGCTATTTCTTTAACAGTTTTTGTTTGAGCTGTGTCTACGATACAAGAAGTTGGATAGAGATCAGGTCCTGTAAAAGTTTAAAATACCTTGTTTTTGATTATGTAAAACGGTAATGCACAGCCTTTCTTGATTGAACCAGATTTATCTGCATCTCCTTTAGAAGTTAAAGCTGGTGAACGGAGCACTTACAGGCCTGAAAATGTGTTAAAATTGATGTGCAATGATGTCTAGTTTTCCCAAATACATAAGCTCTAAGTCAAGAACTTAACTAAAGAGAAGCAATGCGTCCCAGAAACTAATGGTCTGTGTTCTGGAGCAATGTGTTTTGAGAATTCCAGTTGATTTTCTGGTTGGTAGATTGGTGGATCTGCTCTCCTGAGAGAGATATGTGCACTATAAGTAGTTCAGAAAAAGCTGTTTTATGTTTGTGCTCCCTGTCCTGCTGTTTGATATGTGAAGTTTCCAAGCATGGTGTGGGTTTTTAAAACTCTGCATGTGATGGGGATCTGCATATGCAGTATAGTAGCATAAACTGTAAAGGTACTTGTACTCGAATCTTTGTTTTAACTGATCTCTTTCTACCTGGCTGTTGTGGTGTGCTGTTTGTGCTGCTTCAATTTGGCACATTCCCCATCTCTCCACACCACACTGCAACTCTGCTTTTACAGATGTGGAAGACATCAAATTTGTCATCAATTACGACTATCCCAATTCCTCTGAGGACTATGTACATCGCATTGGCCGTACAGCACGCAGTACTAATAAAGGCACGGCCTACACCTTCTTCACACCAGGCAACGTGAAACAAGCTAGGGAGCTGATCAAAGTGCTGGAAGAGGCCAATCAAGCCATTAACCCAAAACTCTTACAACTTGTTGATCATGGGAGAGGAAGCGGAAGAGGTAACTGAATTCTTTAATTTCTCATTTTTCTACTGGTGGGGCACTTCACTAGACCAGATCCTGTTAAAAGCTGATTCCTGAACACTAGCTTCCATGTAGCGAACCTGGGATCGGGAACTCAGGTCATTTTAGGAATGTCATTGCTGAGACACTTGTAGAAGGGGCGAATGTCAAATGTTTATTTCAAAATCATTAATCCGTGTTTAAGATGCTTGCTTGTCTTCCTTTTAATAGGCAGTGCCCCTTAGTTAAAACTACCTCATTATCGTGAATGTACACTGTTTTATCCTCTTGCATCTTCCAATCACTGATTACACTCAAGCCAAGATCTGAGCTCTGATTTTTAACACTTTTTCCTGTCATTTCTTGCTCTCAGTCCTTTACCTTGAACACTTTAGCCAAATAGGCAAATGGGTGGCAGGCATGGTAAGCCTTTCTAAATCTGCAAGTGTGTGGAAATCAAATCTGGATACCGAACTTTTAGAAAGATCTTGTGGCCTGGGACAGGGTACAAAAGTAAATGTGCTGGAATGGAACAAAGTTGTGGAATAGTAGTTATTTGGAGGAT